>NC_053406.1:26386532-26399032 GCF_016859285.1 Xiphias gladius | reverse complement strand
TGGCAGGAGTAATAAAAAGCTCTTTTACAAAAGTAAAAACAATTAATAACAAATAAAATAGCTCACTATACATAGTAGGAAAAAACAACGAATAACAAAATATAATAACAAATAGCTCAATATACATAGTAGAAAAATAAACACAATGAATATCAAAATAAGGTAAAAAATATGTCAGTATACATAGTTTGCAAGGTTGTGCAAACAGAGCGGAGTTTGGTTGAACCAGAAACAACAGTACTAGCTGAGAATTCTGAGAGTTCCCTGTTGAGGTGCGGAGTTATGAGGAGTTATTGCTGCGGGAAGGAAAGTTTTCCCGTATCGGTCCTTGTAACAACAGAGCTGAACCAGTCTGTTAGAAAAAGTGCTCTGCTGCCTGTCCAGTAGGTGGTGGAGAGGGTATTGGAGAGGAATGACCCATAATGGATAACAGTTTGTTCAGCGTCCACCTCTCCACCACAACTTCAGAAGTGTCTGCTTTGCAGCCAGTTGCAGAGATGGCCTCGTTGATCGGTTTATTCAGTCCGGTGGTGTCGCCGTCTCCAATGCTGCTTCCCTAGCAGACTACAGCGAAGTACAGTGCACTGGCCACAACAGACTGGTAGAAGATTTCCAACATCCTACTGCATGTTGAAGGATCTGAGCTTCCTCAGGAAATAGTCTGCTCATCCCCTTCTTTAATCAGCCTCAGTTTCAGTCAGGTTGTTTCAGGTTGTTAGATGCAAATATGAATATATGAATATTATAAAGTTAATATAAGAGTACTTTGTCTGATGTTTTGATATTTCAGTATTCGTGAGGTCGCTCAGTCTCACCACAGTATGGAACAGGAACTGGCTCATGCCGTCAACGCCAGCTCAAAGGCCATGGATGTGGTCTATGCCAATTCCAAGAGCTCTGGGGTACGAAACACAAGATTATGGTCTCTACTTTCCTGTCATGTCCTAGTCTTTACTGTCCTGTCGCGATTTCTACTGTCCGGTGTGGATCTCCTCTGTCCTGGGCCTGGTATTTGCTGTCCTGTCCACAATGTTACTGTACTTCACTTGTCCTCCAGATAAAATCCTGCTATTATTGAGCTGTATAAAGTAATACGTTTGTTTCTGTCTGTGTTCAGGCTCTGAGCTGCAGTGTGGTGGTTCACATGGTCAGTAACGTCAAAGCTTTACTCAGTGAGACTGAACTGCTACTGGCTGGAAAGATGTCCATGGTAACTGTTCTGGTTTCTTTTTTATGTCCCATCTTTGTATGTGGATATTTGAATAGATACAGATGTTTGTGGTAAACTACTGTCAACCTTTTATATCTTATTACTCAAAAACCTTCTGAACTTTAAAGTCACTGAGAATACTCTGAGTTCATTTCTTTTCTTGCAGCTTATATTTTACAGCCTGTATTTCTGAGCTCACAAGTTTCCTACGGCACGTTGAAATTACTCGTAACTCTTCTTTTTCCCAGACCTGTGAGATTATTTAAAAGCATTTCTTCCTCAAGTTTACTTTATGTCCTGGTCCTGGTCCTAGTCTTAACAGTTGTGTGTCTGTGTGTCTGCAGCAGTTGGATCCTCCTCAGCAGGAGCAGTTGAATGCAGCTCTGAACTCTGTGGCTCAGCAGCTGCGTCGGCTGGCTGATGTTCCCTGGTTGTGTCCCATCATCGATCCCTCAGACCATGAGGTAAACCGTGAATCTCTTAGGATTGCTAGTACTGCCAGTAATAATACCGTCAGACTGGTTGTCTCTAATCATACAGTTGCTAGTCTAGGTAAACAAATTCTCATGTAATCAAGTGTAGGTCTCCAGGATTTTTTTTGTGATCTCTTGCCAATATGAAAGAATTTAAGGGCACGCCCTGAAATTATGAAAATTGTCAGCAAGATTTTTACCACACTGCCTCCAGCATTTGTCCTGTCCCTAATAAAGTACATTTAAATTTTGGAGTCACAAAATATCAGATTTTGTTCTTCCAGAATAACGCAGGAGCTCTGGAGTATTTATTATTTCTAAGTGTAAGGCCCAAAACAGGGTCCAGTCGAGTACAGGAGCGCATAAACTTTGCTTCACCAGACTTATTTCACACATCGTCTTCTGGAGTCACCTGGAAATTCTGAGTGCTGAGCCGTTCTGTCTGTCTGTCTGTTCTTCAATTCAGCTCAACGCAACCATGGCTGACAGTTCCGGTCTCTCTGTCTGTTTTCAGGGTCCACTGACGGACTTTTCGAAGCGTAGTCGGAGCGCAAAGTTTCGTCTCGTCCCAAAGTTCAAAAAAGACAAAAACAACAAGAACAAGGAGACCTGTGCTACTCTCTCACTGCCAGGTAAGCTCACTCTCCCTCCCTCTATCTCTGTGGTCTCTGGCTGATCACTGCTCAGGGTGTCTGTAGTTTCTCTGTGGTGGTGTGTGCAGTTTCTCTGAACCACTTCATGTCGGTGTCTCAGTTCACCAGTGGGGGACGGAGGAGGTGGGGGCGTGGCTGGATTTCCTCTGTCTCACTGAGTACAAGGACATCTTTATCGGCCACGATGTCCGTGGAGCCGAGCTCATCCACCTGGAGAGGAGGGACCTGAAGGTACCACCGCTAGCTCTCAGTGCTAACTGCTAACAGCTAACTAACTGCTGCATGGAGGACCAACTGCATGATGGATGGATGTTGGATTGAAGGATTGTGAAAGCTTTCTCTGTCTTGTTGTACATCTTCTGTTTGTGTGTGTGTGTGTGTGTGTGTGTGTGTGTGTTAGGACCTGGGAGTGACGAAGGTGGGTCATATGAAGAGGATCCTGCAGGGCATCAGAGAGCTGAACAGGAACAGCAGTGCCAGCGAGGCCTGACTGCTGTCAGGTCAGTCAGATTTCAGGATCTGTCTCTGTGCCAATTTGGCTTTTATATCTCTTAAATGCATTTATGTTTATTTTAGATTGACTGTGTCAGCAGAGACCAGATACAGATCCTTGAAAATCCTAGGTAAAAAGAAATGAATAGACCTGAGACAAAATTAGAGCAGTTCCAGACTGTGTTGGACTGAGCAGATCCAAGCAGAGAGAACAGCAGCAACATGATCATCTGTTGATTAAGAAGCAGCTGTGGTGGAAAACAGCAGTAAAGGTATAATAATAATCTCAGAATGAATTCCAAAAAATAATTAGTTTATGTGCTTCAAAGACTCCGTTATAGAAAGTCCAGTTTGTATTTAAAATCCTGGTTTCACCTCCTGCAGCAACAGTAAAGAAGGGTTAGGGGTTAGGTTTTCATTCATGTAGCCCACTAGATGAGTTTAATATCTGTCAGTCAGCTTCCAAAAAATAACTTTCATATTAAATATTTTACAGACTACCGATTTCCTAAAATATTTTCTCCCTGAGAAAACTCACCATGTGATCAGAGCTGATACTGAAAATGTTCAGATACATTCAGATCCACCGGCGACCAGCGGACTTGATTAGACTGGATATAACCCTTGAACGTATATACTATATATAGTATAGATGTTCTATATATAACATCTACAACTTTATGAACCCAGATCCACCTCCAGTCGCCAGACCATGTTGAACTGAGTTGCACCAGTTGACAGAAGCGGCCCTTAGATTCCAACCAGGATCTTGGACCGTGTGGTCTGGTGTGAAAATGGAAAATAACTTTTTTATTCTCTCTAAATCTTGGCTTTTCATAATTTCAAAGATGTTTTATTTTTATTTTGTCATATTCTGTGTAGACTGTAAAGTCCTGATCTGAGCTGCAGTTTGGGTTCAGTAACATCAGTACCAAACCCAGATCTGATCCTGGTCTCAGTTTACTGATCTGACTCCTTATTGTTGTTTTTAGTGACCACTGCCTGCTCTCCTCCTACCTCTGCTGCTACCGACAACCTCATCCACCTGACCTGACATGTGACCTCTGACCCTGAACCAGAGCGAGGTCCATGACACCATACATGAAAACCCACTGTGATTGGACCAGGACCACGACAAGGAATCATTTTGTCTCCTCTGAGTGCTCGTTCTCAAAAAACTGAACAAACCTCCTGGCAGTGACATACGGAGCCCATCTGGAGAAAGAAAGAACCAATCAGATGTTCCGCAAGTGCCTTGTCATCTCACCCACTGACGAATCAGCATCCAGGACGTGGAGGGTGGGAGTGTAGGTTTTCTAACCTATAGAAGGGCTGCACCAGAGCCATATACAGAAAGAGCTGAGATAATGGAGAGTGTGAGCTAAGACCACATGGCTGACAAATCATATTAAAGTCTCACATCTGTGACCGGTCCTCATCCGTACGAGTCACTGTACACTGTAAAAAATAATCTCCATCTTTACAGCTCGTTTATTCGTGAGTCACAACAGTTGACTTTGTGTTTTTACATTTTGTAGCCTCTTTACTACAAACTTCTCTTCCTGCTGATTATTATTCTTGCTGAATCACCACAGAGTGTCTGTCTGCAGCATGTTCAGGTTCTACTACATTCAGCTGTATGGAAAAACTGACCTGACCTACAAAAGTTAAATGACAAAAATGGTAAAAATAAGCCAGTGAGGAATGATTCTTATATTTATATATGATTCCAGTACATATCAGCTTGTTAAAAACTAATTGTATTGATCATTCTCTGGACTGTAGTGCAGTGGTGTGGCGCAGGATCAGCTCACTACAGCAATGATGACAGCAAAAGTTTGGGCATAAATTAGTTGTTTTTAGATTTGCAGGTTGCAGGTCACACATAATTAACTCTCTTAAGGTTGACCTTCCACACAATAGAAGCTGCACTGGGAACAGCTGTTGTTTTTCTTTCTCTCTGAAGCAGAAACTCGTAGACTGGAATTAAAACTAAATGTCCTGTTAAGATGGAGAAGTTTTGTAGTGACAGTTTTTCACTGGATGATGAGTTGACTTATTACACCTAAATGACGTTTCAGTGTTAAACTCCTTATCCTTTGCCTCAGTAACATGTAATGTTATGACATATCAGATTCATGTGTAGGCTGTGTAAAACCTGCAGCAGCTAAACGCACTGGTTTTAGTCCTGCTCAGTCTGACCTGCAGGTAAACAGCCTACATAATACTGAAGGCTTTACATATTAAAGACTGCAAAAAGTCTCTATGTTGAGAGATTATTATGTCGACTATTGAGTCATTAAAAAACTTAACCCAGAGAAAAAAACTGATGAGTGCAGGGAAATAATTCCAGTTGTTCCCAGGGCAGGTTTGTTTGTCCATTAACTTTTTTGACAGTGAAAAAATCAAAAACAAATCCTGCACATGGTCGGAACATGGCAGGTAAAGTGACTGTGAATCTTTTTGTTTTCAGTCATAGCGTTTGACAAAAAATACTTTCTGCAAGAATTTTGCAGTTATTTAAAATCAGATTATCTTGAAACAAGTTAAGCAAACACAGATCACTGCAGCAGTGTTAAGAGAAAGATGAGTTTGATTTGAGAACATTTTTAAAAAAAGAATTTAAAAAGACCAAACAGCAGGTACATATTACTTTAACATCTACGTGCATTGGCAGAATGTGTGTTCAAGTAAATATTTTAGGATTCAGTAAAAGGATTGATGACTTGTTAAGGTGGAGACTTTTTTCAATCTTTGCCCTAAAACCTTCAGCAGTGACTCTGAGACTCTTGGACAGTTCTGAGGATTTCCTGCCCTTATTATCAAATCACACTGGGACTAAAAACTGACCCTGGATTCAGCAGAGTGTGGTCGATTGTAGCTTAGTGTGGCTCAATTTTTGGACATGTGGACGATGCTGGATAAGGGCTGAGGACCAGCTCCAGTCAGCAGGATTCTGGTACATCACCACATCGATCACAATACCAACATGACTCCGGAAACCAGATGAGCCAGATTTAAGCCGCCGTTGGGCTAGTCAGTTCAGCTCTCTGTGATCTACCTGCCCTCAGACTCTTCATCTTGGGCTCACCTGACCAGCCGACCAATCACAACCTCCTCTGGTCCCTGACCTGTTGGACCAGGATGCAGCAGAACCCTTTAAACTTTTAGATGTTTCAGCAACTCAGAGAATTTAGAGGAACATTTAATAGAACTGTTTTAAGTCCCCAGTCTGCCAAACAGGAGAACAGATTGAAGGACCGACAACGTTTGGTACTTAAATACATATTTATTCCTTCTATAAAGTGCAGTTGGTGTTTGTGGTTCAGAAGGTGTGTTTGAAAAAACAGGACGTGGTAAAAATTGACGAAGGGACGTCAGGAGAGATGCTCCCGAACCGATCAGGTGGTCTGAAGGAGGCTCTGTAACGACAATCAGATCAGTCGATGAAAACGAGCTGTGTATCTTGTCTGATGTTTTCTGTCTCTCTCTCTCTCTTTCTCTCTCTTTGACGGTCTGTCTGCCTGTCTGTCTCTCTCTTTGCCTGTGTGTCTTTCTCAGCCTGTCTGTCTCTGTTTGTCTCTCCCTCTCTGCCTGCCTTTTTGTCTGCAGGTTTGTTATCTGGTGTTATGTTTGTGTCTCAAACAGAAAAATTAAGAGTTTCCTTTAAACCAACAGAGCATTGTCGAGGGGTCCAGAACTGTTTCAGGGACCAAATAAACATATTTTCAAACTTAAGACATTACATTCTTGGTGTAGAAATCTTATTCAGATTCATTGTAGTGAAATTTCTAACATTTTGTCAGATTTATCCTGTATATTAGTATAGACCCGTTGAGATGAACTAGTTTGTCTGCTTTGGTGGACCGATCGCTCTCAGTCCAGTGACCTGATCTGGGTGTGACCTGGGGATTATCTTGTGGTTATAATAGCCTACAGCTGATATAATAAGTTGATAATGATTGACGAAACATTCAGCAGTGACAGTTAATAATAATTTCAGCCTTTTATCCAGTAAAACTTCACCATTCTCAGCTTGTCCAGTTTTAGGTTTTGCTGCATCTGTTTCATTTCGCTCTGGTTTTTTGTAGTTCACTTTGGGGTCTTGCAATGGACATTTGTTTTTGGTTTTTCCTTTTATAGACCAAATGACAAGTCTTTTTTAATTTAAATTGGGACCTAAAAAAAAAAAAAAAAAAAAAAAGCCTCAGCCTAACAAAAAAAAAAAACCTGGACTCGAAAATGCAGGATTTCTAAATGCAGAGGTGGTAAGCCACCCTGATCCTGTTTAGTAAATACAAAACAGCCTAAAAACCAGCCAAACTTATTAAATGAAAGAGCAATTTGTGCTGTGTGAAACAGCACCTCTTTCCCCCAGATGTCATACCAGCATGTTCATTTTTATGGTATTAGTGGAGGTGGTCTTCAGTCGGACAGCTCACCCTTGCTATAAAATACTTTGGGAAACCCTGTGATGTGAATTGGTTGTTTCTTTCATTAAAAATGTTGCCATTGAACAGCCAACTCAAAATGTCAAATGTTAAAATGCCCTTTAATGTGCATAGGAAGAGTCTCAACTTCATCAGCGCACGGTGAAAACCAAAATATAAAGTCAACTCAGTGCAGATAATCTGGGTTGGATCGGTGATCAGCAGCAAGTCCAGGTCTGTTTGAACGAATTTTCATAGAAGCGAAACAAACGGCTGCCTGGAAGAAAAGAAATCAGTCAAAAACATGATCAGCTGTGATTTTGTGTTCACAGGATTTCTGTCAAAAGCTCTTTATTTTCAGAAACATGAAACGTATGGATGGACTCTGGTGATGTGGAGATGAAACCAAATTTTATCAAATGATGCCTTAAATCTCCCATCGATCACATATCTGCCAGTCAGACCTCAGCTTTATTCTGCTCGCTCTGTTTCAGTGTCAAACCTGCAGGAAATATATTTTATTACTTAATAAGAACAGTCACTGCCTTTAGTCACTCTGCCTCACGATTTTCACTGAGAGACAAGACTCAGAATGAAACATAGATGTTTTGTTATTACAAAAAAGTCAAATACTGAGAGCTGCTGACTAATGTTATACTGGTATAATTCAGGTGATAAGATTTCAGTTTTATTTGTGCACACAAGATAATGTAGATACACATTAAAGTCCCGAAAGATTAAATACTTCTGGAACTTGTACACGAGTTATCTTGATCATATCATGTGCTCAAAAGTTATCTTGTGTCAAGATGTTTACTTGTGCATACGTCATCTTGATCCGTATCATATGTGTGTATCTCAATCATGTGCAAACAAGAAAATAGTATAAGCTCACATCATGGATCAAGATATGGTATTACCTTGTTCTTGCAAGTTTTGTATCTTGCTTGCAGAAGAGCAAAACTTGTGCTTACATCATAAAGACAGACAAGTTGTTGTCCTGATCTTTATTGTGTCCTCGCAAGTTATCTTGTTCACGTGCACACAAGATGATCGAAAAATCAAATTATGGATAAAGATATTTTGTTCTTACAAGTTTTGTATCTTGCTCTAACCTTAACCCTAACCCTACAAAACAAGAAGTTTTGTATCTTGCTCGCAGAAGATCCAGATCTTGTATGCCAAAGTTACTATATTAAAAAAATGTCTAAATTTTGCATGTTAAACAACTACATGACTTAATTTTGTTTCAAGGTCCTGAAATGCTAACAAATGTCACTGCAGCAAAAACGTCTGCTTAGCATTTTGTGACATTGATCTAACTGGAGAGACCATGCAGGTGTTTGACAATTATAAAGGAGTTCAAAATTTGTATAGATATAAATTGTGTTGTGCTGACGCTTGTTATCTTCCCATGGCAATCTGCTGCAGTCAGGACATATTTACATTTTCTGATTGATAACAAATGTTTTAGTGAAAACACATCAGTGACAGAGTGCCTTGCTCGAGTGCTAGGTTTCATCATCTGCTGTTTTTCCCATATATTCAACATCCACAGTATACCTGTCTGTTTCTACCATGAAGTGGTCATCTCTAATCCATCCTGTGTATTTATTAGATAATTTATGCATTAACAATGATACTGTACGCTGTCATACCTCTGTTTGTACATACTCCCCCTGCAGGGCTGTCAGTGTAAATATATTCTGTCGTGTACAGAGAAACATCCAAACGTCTGTAAGAAATAAAGTTGATCTCTCCACTGTGCAAATGCAACTTTTTTGTTTTTTCTTCTCTGTAGCTCTGTGGGTTAGGATTAGCCTCTTTTAGCTCTTAGTTTTGGTTAGGAAACTATCATGATGCTTTTCCCCATGCAGTCAGACGACTCAATGGTTTTTAAGTGGAGAGCCAAAGGCAAGCCATGGGCCAGTGAATGTCACTCTGGGTTCCCCGTACTAAGTGCAAAACCCCCATTAGAAAGGAGAAGAAAGAGACAACAAAAGATATGATGGAGTTCTCTAATGGTGGGTAATGGAGCCCTTAGATTGATTAGGTAAATTAACTTTAGAGGTGGAGGTTAAATTAAGAGTGGGAAGGTTACTCTCAATGTAATCCATCTCAGATTTTTTTCTATTTTCCTAGTTTAATATATCTAAACCATATGATTATATTTGAATTTTAGGACAAATCATCGGTAGTGGACCCCAGGATAATCGGGCGTTTTGGCCATTATCACTAGACACCCTCACCCGAGGAAGGCCCTGCCAAGGTTGATCAAGCCTGGGAGTACGTCCTATAGCCAATTGGGATTTAAATTTGCCTAAGCAGGATACCAAACCAGGCCTGGTCCGAGTCAACCTCCACAGTGGCATGATGGACAACTGCTATTTCACAGCAAAGGTCCTGAAGATGGAAGATTGGCGTAAGAGCCGTGTATAGACCCTGTAAGCGGTTGTGGTGATACACAGAGCAAAGAACAATCCCTCCTGGTCCTTTGGTGGTACGACAATCAATTGTTATCTCACATTTAAGGACAGAAGCTGGAAGAGTAAGAGTGGAAGACAACTATCTAAGTGAGGCTGGCTAAGCACAGATCCAGACCGAAGAGAGATGTGTCCCTGTTGAAAGAACCCAAACACACACCAACACATATATACATATATAAGAAAATATATAAAGGCAATGGGATTTGTCAGATATAGACATTCCATGGCTGTTGTTGCCTTGAGTCTGCTTTCCTGATTCAAACCCATGCCAATCATGTGGTTGAATTAAATTTTTTAGAGAAAAAAACATTTTTTTGGAACAGTATAATCAGAACTTATGTAACAATAATCAAAATCACAATAAATACAGAATGAGCACTCTTACCCAAATAGAGTAAGAGGAAGTAGGAACAAGGTTTAGGGGGTTAGGGTTACGGTTAGGGTCCTCAGTGGATGGAGTTTGTCAAGTGGACCTTGTTTAGTGGAGATATTTTTTTTAATTAAAGGTTTTTTCATCAGAGGAAACTGGTTGCAAGTTTTTCTTATTGACACAACTACTAACATAAAAACTTACTTACGCCTAACACTTTAAATTCACAGAAAAAAATTGGAGGGGAGTGCAGGTTGCCTGTCAGTTGCTAAGCGGTCAAAGAGACGCACAAGAACATTTTTTAAATATAGACATTGTAGCAGCAAGAGTAAGCAAGTGTTGAGACAACCTTTAAATCGTTATTTTCATTGTCCAAGTGAACAGGTATCTACACACTGTTGACACCTTCCATGACATGCCTCTCAATGTCTTGTTTATCACTATACCATTTATTTTTATGAAATACCTGAATTCATTTACCTGGCTTACACAAAACATTGCATGTCAGATTCTTCAATAGAAGACAACTTTCAACGTATTTCTAGTACCAGCAGTTTACTACCTGACTCATTAACTGACCGGTTAATCAGAGCTGAATATCCAACAAATGTGTGAGAACCACATTTCAATTTTCTGAGAGATGGTGATGGCAGGAAGGTGCTTCGCTCCAGCATCGGAGAGTTCCTGTGCAGTGAGGCCATGGCTGCCCTTGGGATACCCAGCACCCGTGCAGCCTCCCTCGTGACCTATGACCTCCACGTCAGCGGAGATCCACTCAGAAGTGGCCAGCGCATTCCTGAGCGCTGCTCGGCCGTCCTGCGTCTTGCCCCTTCCTTCATCAGGTTTAAAGTGTTTTCAGACGTCTAACAGTTTACAAAAACCTTCTGTCAAAGTGGTAACTAGAAAAATATGGGCATTTTAATAAGTCTCTCATTCCTTTTTTTAGGGTTTGGATCCTTTTTAGATCTTTCTGGGCCGAGATGAATTCTCTGGCCTGCATTGTCCCAATGTAGGGCAGCAGGACATTCGTATTCAGCTACAGGATTATGTCATTTAGACCTTCTATCCTAGCATTCAGCAGGCTCATAGCAACCAGAAAGACAGAAATACAGCTTTTTTCAGAGAGGTTAGAAATTAGGTGTTTGTTGACAACATGTTATATAGTCATACACTTAGAAGCATGTAGCCAAGTGACAATGTGTTGGTTTTTGCCATGGTGTCCTTAACACAGACAACATCAGCATCTTGGGTCTAACTCTGGACTATGGCCCCTTCGGTTTCTTGGACAGGTGAGATGCTGAAAGTGAAAATCATTGTCATGTGCACTTAAAAGCAAGTGTCTACTTTACATTTAGATTACTCACAATCTGATCACAAAAGATTTTCTGCTCCACTAATTTATGTTAAACTCAAAAAAAATATTCTTTTCAGCTATGCCTCAGTAAAATTAAGATTACTATCTGTGTTGAGAAAAAGTAACTAGAAAGAGGATAATAATTATATACTGTAAGAACAATATCATGCCCTCTAGTACATCACATTCTACTGTATATGAAAAGCATCCCACCTTTGTGTCAGATTTGATCCAGATTTGATCTGCAATGCCTCAGACAAAAGAGGACGTTACTCATACCAAGCCCAGCTGTCTGTGTGCCGCTGGAACCTGGCTCGGCTTAGTCAAGCATTGGGCTCTGAGCTGGATGTAGCTGAGGCAGGAGCTATCCTGGATGAGTTTATGCTCACATATGAAGCTTTCTACCTGTGTATCATGAGGAAGAAGCTGGGCCTTGTGAGAAAGGAAGAGGCAGAGGACAGCAAGCTAATATCAGAACTCCTGCGTGTTATGCGCAACACTGGTACAAATACTTAGAAGATAGCTGGATAGCTTATATACAACAGTATGGTAATCATGCAACTTTTTCCTTATCCTCTGCTTCTTGCAATATCATTGTGGTACTATATTATTACACCTTTCCAGGTCCAGATATCACCAACACTTTCCACCTGCTGAGCTTTGTCCCCTGGCCTGAGGAAGGCGACAGTGTGAGGGCAACAGTGGGGCCAGTATTGGACCTCATCCTACAGCAATGTGCCTCTATTGAGGAGCTTAAGGTGCCTAATAAGCCAACTATGGAGGATTGGTGAAGGAGTGTGTGGTGGTTGGATATGTGTGTTTTTTAACGGAGCAGCTATAACAAGTGCATAAAGTCTCTTTCTGCCCCACCATATACTCCCAATGAATGTACATCTAATCTTGGCTGAGCTGAGTACTGGTTTCAAATGTTTAAATCTCTCTTGTCGTCTAATTTGTTTTTCTTTCATATGCTAGCATTATGGGGAAAAAGCTTACCAAGAGAATATGTAAGTTAAATTTGTGTTTTATGTC
>NC_053406.1:26374000-26386032 GCF_016859285.1 Xiphias gladius | reverse complement strand
GACACCAGCACATGTGTACATTTTCAGAATGGGTGACCCAGTGACAGTGACGGCCCTTTAACCGTGTTCATCCACCAACCCATTCACAATTAAGGTTAATAAATTACTGTTTCTTGTTTGAGTACTGCAGTTGTTCAGTCCTCGGAGCATCAAATGTAGCAGCGCCTCCTTCCCAGAATCCTAAAACATGGCATTTAAAGATTCAATTTTTACATTTCACCGGAGGCGAAGGCTGACATTATTTGAGAGGTGAAACAAGACTGTGTGTGTCTTTTTAGTTTTAATTACACTAGAGTTAAACATGAAATACCAAAGGATTCAGTAGAGAATTTTCAGTTGTTTGATATCATATACTGTATCATAAAGACTGTTGTAGGCACAATTATTTTAATTGAAGGAAGTAACTGAACCATGAATATAATAATTCATTATTCAGTTATCTATGTATAAATACACGAGAAAGAAGTTCAAAAAGAAAACTCTACCATAGAAGCTTTTCTCCAAAAAAACATGTTCTCTGAAATGAATACCTGCAGAGACCAGTCAGGGCTTAAAAAAAAAAAAGGTATTGCACTTTTTTGGGTTGAATATATAATTGAATATATATCTTTTATTTCCAATTAAAATCGATCGTGAGTCAAAAATAAGATATTAAAGCAACCTGCTCTTTGTAGTGAAGTTTGACTTGACTTGTGCGAACTTATAGTGGTATATATAATAATAATATAGCTATTTAAGGTTGTCCGTCTGTCCCGTTCTCCTGAACGTCATATCTCAGGAATAACATTTCTTCAGATTTGGCACAATCATCCAATTGGAATCAAGGATGAACAAATTAGATATTTCAAAGGTCAGAGGTCAAGATCACTGTGACCTCATAAAACGCATTTTTGTGTAACTAAAGAATTCATATGGTAATTATGATAAAATAAACTCAATAGCTTTTAATTCAATTCCTTCGAAGTCTTCATTACATCTATTATATGAGTCTCGACAGACATGGATGTAAACTGCAACTTGACTGCTTGGCGGAGGCAAACAACCGTGAGGCTGTAATTCTGGTTATGTATTAATATAGTTTCAAGGTTGGTGTAATTGGAAGCTGGCATGCTCCAGCCCCTGTGATCATAAGCAGGAAAAAACAGCTTAGAAAATGAAAGAAGGTAGTTTCACCGTTGCACCGACATCTGGACAGGTATGTCAGTTTTTCACCTCCTCCTCTTGGGTTTTTTTTTACAAAACCTCAGTATGTGATCAAATCTAAATGCATTTTCTCCTGAAAACTGATTGAGCGTCTTTGTTGCTGTGGAAACCTGTATGGCAGTGATGAAATCCTTAGCTGCCTGGTCCGTTTCAGCACAAATTACTTACTGATATTAAACATCGATTTGTCATTTGCTGTGTGATTTGCTCAGTGGAGAATGGAAGGGGAGGCATGAGTGAGCAGCCTTAAAACAATAAAGGAGAGACAAAGAGTGTGTGAGTCAGTATGGCAGAACTCATTAAAGTGTGCATTCGTAAGAGTGGGATATAAATATATTCAGATCATTCAGAACAATGTATTAGATGGATTTAAATTTAATAACAACAGGTTCATTTTGTCTTTCAATCCATTAATATGGAGTCTAATGTCTGCTGGTGCATGATGTGAAACCACAGAAGCAGCGGTAGTCAGTCATCTCGTGATGATTCTTAAAGGCTAATTAATGGTTCACTGTCAAAATGTCATTGTAGCTCTGAATTCATTTCAGCAGGAAACGGCATGCCGGCAATCAGTGCACACACAAAAAACACATCACTCTTACACTGACTCCTGCTTCTTTCATTAAATACTAACACGCCACAGCTCAAAAAACCGGACCAAACGGTTCACACAGTTTGGACGACTGTTTGCAGTAAATGGATTTGTTCTGACTACGTGGTAGCCTGTATGGTAACGTCTGGTAATAGGTACATTTTGTGTTTCTTCAGTGTTTGGCTTAGCTTCCATTTACATTCAGTTTTTGTGTATTTTGACGTTTGTATGAACATGCTAACACGCTGCTGGCAGCAGCTGCGGCTGCAACATGCTCATTGCTTCATACCAAATGGGGTTCAGGGTAAAATCAAATACAGCTTATTGTGGAGAGAAATATTTTGTTTGGGGGTTTTATTTGTGCTCCCCACGTGTAAGAGACACGTGTGCTATTATCTCAGCACAAAATCCATCAGTGTAAATATCCTGACTGTTAGATGTTAGATAGATGTTGTTATTGGTATATTGCCAATAAAACTCTTATAATGAAAACAGGCTGCTGCATGAGGTGGTTGCCTCAGTTCACATCTGCTGAATTATTCATGTAGAGAAAATAGAAAATATAGTCAATTTCTGCTGTACTGTGTGTGTGTGTGTGTGTGTGTGTGTGTGTGTGTGTGTGTGTGTGTGTGTGTGTGTGTGTGTGTGTGTGTACACACACACACACACACACAGCAATCAGCCACAACATTAAACTGGTAATAGACCCTTTCATTTTCTTCACATTTTGTTATGTTGCAGCTTAATGCCAAAATCACTTAAATTAATTTTTCCCTCATCATAATACAGTAAATACTCTATAATTACAAACTGAATAAAGAATCTTCGAAATGTTTGCAAATGTATTAAAAAGGAAAAACTGAAATATCACATTGACAGAAGTATTCAGACAGAGGCAGGACTGGGTCAAGGCACGGATCTGGTGAATGGTACAGAAAAGCTTCTGCTGCATTGCAAGTTCCCACAACACAGTGGCCTCCATAATTCTTCAATGGAAGAAGTGTGGAAGAGCCGGGGCTCTTTGTAGAGCTGTTGCCTGGCCATACTGAGCAATCAGGGGAGAAGATCCTTGGTAAGGGAGGTGACCAAGAACCTGATGGTCACTCTGGCTATATTTGAACATAATAAAGAGTGCAAGATGTGAAGACTTCTGAATACTTTCTGAAGCCACTTTACATCACTGAGATTTGTTCCTCTACTCCATTGCAGTGGAGATAAACAAAATTTTATTCATATCACTCACATTACATTTTTTTTAATTTAAATTTTTTTTTCACTGACCAGTTTCTTTCCAGAAACTGCGAACATAATCACATCTCTCTTTTTACCTTCTCTATTGCTATCTGCCTCTCTCTCTCCCACCCAGCCCCCCATGGTGATCGATTACCCCGTCAAACCCCTCCCCTGGTTGCCATGGCAACACGCTTCGCCTGTACTCGGAGTAACAGCTGTAAAGTCAGCCCCACATTTTTCCTGCATCCCTCCTTCTCCACTCCCATCCCTCCTTATTTATTACTTTTTTTGTATCCCTCACGTCCTCCAACTGTCATCCCTCCTTTTATTCCTCCTAGCCCTCCGTCACTCCTGATCCCTCTTCTATCCCTCGTTTTATCCCTCATCCTGTACATTCCTTCTCTTTGATCATTCCCTGTTTTTCCTTTCATGCCTCCTTTGTCTCATCAATTCTTCTGTCCCTCCTTTTATCCCACCTTCTTTCCATCACTCCAGTTGCCCCCACCTTTTCTCATTTAATCCCTCCATCTATGCCTCAATGATTCACTTTATCATCTTTTATACCTCTTTAATCATCTGTTCATCCCTCCTTCAGTCCCTCCTTTTACCTCTCCTGTTCCCCTCTTCTTATCCACCTGTCTCCCATTCCTGTCATATCTTTATTCTTTCATCTACCATTCTATCACTCCTCCTAACCCTGCACTCCATCTTCTACCCCTCCCGTCCCTCCTTTCTTCTTCCCTTATCCCTGCTTCAACCCATTGCTCCTGCCCCTCCACCACTTCTTTCATTTTCTCCTTCAAATCCTTGCACTCCCTTTGCTGCCTAATCTCTCCACATCTCCTTCCTTCCACTCCGCTTTGCCTCCCTGCTCCATTTTTTCTTGCTCTCTTTCCCTTTCTTCATTCTTTTGTACTTCTTCCAGTTCTCCATAAACTCTGCCTTCATCCATTGCCTTATCAGCATCACCGTTTTACATAACTTTGATAACATTTATTTTTCTTCCTGCTGTTTGTGCAAATCACCTGTTGGACACCGAGAGACGTGCTTAAACGGAAAAGTATGCGCAAAGCATGATGTCACACTTCTACTCATAGACACTGATTCATAAATGAATAGATCAGGCCTGTGTCCCGTCCTTTTGATTAGTTGACTCATTTGTGGGCCGCTGCCGACACTTCATTTAAATTAATAATTGCACTTTTTAAAAAAGGGAATAAATCAAAAGAAAACTAAATATAGGCCTAATCCAGTTCTGCTGGTGAATGCGAGAATCACAGTGGAGTCCGTTAGTCTTCACTCTCATTTCAGCTCGTCTTCACTTTGTATCCCTTTCAGTTTTGAGGTGCTGAGACGGTTTTTATTAACAGGAGAAATGAAGCAAGGAGCTGAGACATATAATTAAACAGGAGAGGAGAGGAATTGATATAACCTTAATAACTATATATTAATATATATTAATAACACCCACATGTAACTGATGACATCAGTTAACCGACAAAAACACATTTTAAAACACCCTATCATCTGTACTTTCTCTTTGTCACCTGAACTCACTCTACTGTTACAGCTGAAATATCGTTCAGCTGTAACGCTTAACGTTTTGAGTTCCATCAGCCGACTTTTTGATTTTCTCTTTCATTTTTTTCCATTTTGCATCTTTAAAAATGTTCTCTGCAGTGTCATGATTCCCATTTAAGTGCTTGTGTTTTATTTTAACCACAAAAAAGTAAAAAAAGAAGCTAGGAATACCCTTTAACCATGTTAACTTTTAACTAAGCACAGATATACAAAAGAATCAGTGTAATAACTGTCACCTTTTGCAGATGTAGAGCAGTAAGAGTTTAGACAAATGAGACAAAGTGTGAGTGTTGAGCTGCCTTGTTTGAATTCCGGACCAACTGGGCAAAAGACTCACAAGACCAGGGGCTGGTCTAGCAGCCGGTCCAGGGGCAGGGCCAGGGGCTGGGCCAGGGGCTGGGCCAGGGGCTGGGCCAGGGGCTCTGGAATCTGACTGGCAACCAGAGTGAGAAGACAATAGGAAGTTGACTTGTTAGCATCAGAACCTCTATATGAACATCAAAAAAGATGCAAATTACCAGACACAGAAAATGACAACAAAACGTCCACAGAATGACACAAAGAAAGAGATGCAAAACAATGGTATAGAGATGGATAAGTGGAGGCCATCGATGAACACTGGTCTCAAAATAAGAAAAGTAAAAAGTGTGTGTGTCACACTCTGTCACTACGAACCTCGCTGTGTGCTTGTTTATGTATGTCTATATTTATGTGCAGACTGTTAAATAAGTTTCCTTTTATTATTTCATTAGAACCGTGTCACATCAGCCTCTGTCTGTTTTACTTGAGCATCTCAGCTGATCATTGGAGTCTAATATGAGACAGCCCAATAGGACAACCGGAGCCCGGAGCTACTCGTCCGAGGGTTTTTGAGAACAAACAGACCCTTCTGGACAGATGATGTGTAGCACACTTCACCCTGACATCATGAATCTCATTTTGCTCGTTTTGTGTTGGTTGGCAGAGCCGTTCAGCAGCAGATACACAGAAGCAAACGGAGAACAAACATGTGTAGTTACACAGATCCACATTGAAACTGCACAGAAGCTAAACAGTATTTGTCATGTCAACGTACTTTGCTGTCTCTATATGGATGGTCAGGTTTATCAAAGGTTTTGAATGCATTTGAAAAGTGAAAAAACACAGAGGGGGAGAGTCGTTCCAGGAAGCAGAGAGTCTGAAAAGTAGAAAATGGTGTGCACGTGCGTGTGTGCGAGTGCGCGCGCACCAACTGGTGAGATTAAAACCTCAGCGTGAAACCTAAGGCTGGGCAGATGGACTGAACCCTGTTTCCTACAGTATGTGCATCGGCCCTGAATATTCTACCTCTCTCCTCCTTCCTCGTTTCATCTCTCTGTCCATCTGTCCATTTGTGAGGAGGAAAGCACCTGCTAATACCTTCTGTTAATCTAAGTTTATCTCATATTTTAAAAAAAAGACATCAGCAGTTTGTTTTTTCTTTCTTAACGTCTTCTCCTTTCATTTCTGCACATCCATCCTCTGTCCTCAATGATTACGGTTCTGCACATGAAAGGAACGTCAATAAAAAATAGATTTTTAAAGGACACCCGGTAATTGTTTTGTAAATTTTGGCCTAAACATCTTCATTTTGGTGTTTTTTTATTTTTATTGCTTTACCTGTGAGTATTCAGATGTGTGTGATATATACTATCCTTCAAACATTTGACATAAATTTGACAAAATGACATCACACACTTGAATAATTTGTGCTGAAACACGGAAGAAAGGCCCCAAAAGTTCATGTTTCAGTTACCATTTTGTTTCATAGAGCTTGGTTAAGTTGAAGACAAACAGTACAGCCATAAAAAAAGATATCTAAACTTTATCACTCTTAAATAACAGTGCTGATTGGCTTTAACAGGAACCTGTAATAAGCTTTGCCTTCCTGCCAGTAATCATTATGTGAGAACACACTTTTTTTTTAAATTTGCATGAGACAAACATAGGTGAAAACTGAAACTCCTTTAAAAACCAGTCTTCAGATGATTCAAAAATAACCACCGATGTTTTGTTTTTGTGTCAGAATCATGTTGTACATTTACACTTTGCTTTCGCAGTAAATGGAAAAACCAGCAGCTGCGTGAATGCACGACTTCCTGCCACCATGTAATGATAACAATTCCAATTTACACAGGAAACCAAAGTCAGCCTGTGTCTGCCTCAGTTCTCACCATTTAGAGTAATTCTTCTTTCTGTCCGGTCTTGTCTTTGCTCTCACTTTGTATGTAATAGCATCATCTAAAATTTGCTATGTGTTCAGTTGAATACACTTTTACAGATCTTTACTTCTCTTGTCTTTTTGTCAAAACAAACAAAAGAGGCTGCCTTCACAACAAAAGACCGTCTGATCTGTTGCGTGCTCTGTATGTTCTGATTTTAAAGGAGTGTGACACAAACTAATTTGCTCTTTCTTCTCCCCCCCCCGTAGGTGAGCTAGTGGCACCACCTTCAGCTCTACCAAGGCCTCCCCCTCCCCCCTCCCTCTTCCTCAGGCTAAACCAGTCGTGCTCTGCCTCACTCTTCCCTCCTGCCTCTCGTGGGAACCACACACCGCCATGTCCCTCTTCGCCTCGCCCGTGCCCATCCCCCTCCTCGTCCTTCTCCTCCTCCTCCCGCTGCCTCCCTGTCAGCCAGAGTCCCAGCGCAGTGAGCCCAGCAGCGACCCCAACCCGAGAGTGGTCTCGCCCTCCATTTTCCCGTCCTCCTTCCCACCTTCCATGTCTTACGGCAACAATACCGTGTCCGGCAACAAAGGGAAGTGTGAGGAGGCGACGGTGTGCAGGCCTGGCATCCTGCTGCCCGTCTGGCAGCCCAACTGGCCCGGACTCGGCGACCAGGTGGCCAGAGCTGTGGTCTACTTTGTGTCGCTCATGTACATGTTCCTGGGAGTGTCCATCATTGCCGACCGCTTCATGGCATCTATAGAGGTCATCACATCGCAGGTGAGAACGGGTGAATGGAGGAATGCATTGGTGGTGCAGTTAAGGGGGAAATATTGGGAATATAAATATCTGGTGATTATTTTTTCAATGAATTGTTGTCTCAAGATTGTGAAAAATGCCTGAAAAATGCCCCAAAGTCTCCAGATAGCTTGTTTTGTCCCAGCAACAGTCAAAAACCCAAAGACTGTCATCAAACAGAGAGCGCCCTGGTAGCTGAATGGCTACACCGCCGCCACGCCACCCGCTGCCACGGTTCAACTCCTGGTTCATCTCCAGCTGGACTCGGTTTTTGTATATCATACCGCTACCCCCCTCCGATCCCTGTCTCCCTCCTTACTATCAACTGTCCACTAAAGGCAAAAATGCCAAAAAATAATCTTTAAAACATCAACCCCTCACGTCTGAGAAGCTCGAACCAGTTCATATTTGGCTTTAAATTGGATGAATATACCAGATGGGACTTGTTTTTTTCATAATATTCTCATGTTTTTTTTCTCTAAAATGTAGAGACAAAAATGCAGAAATCTAATATAAAGGAAAGTTTTCCTAGATTTCATTGTCTCATAACCCTTCATTTGTTTAACTTTTATGTCATCAATCTTTTTGTTTTGTCTTCTTGCTTTTGTTACAGCGAGTTGTTGGATCCAGACTTCAAGTGCACATATTTCACACACATCATATCCTCTAAAATGTATGCTTTTCATGGATTTTTGCTCAGCTGTAGCATTGACTTAAGTCTACAGAGGCAATGGTGCATTAAATCGACCATGTTGCCCCAACAGCTCTCACACATCTCCGTAATCGGAGGCAGTTGATTCATGTTGTTTTCTAAATGGACAGGAACCGTGTTGACTCTGCAACAAACAGCTAAACATAGACCTACTTCATGTTAATCCATTTATGAGGCAGTGATTTCTGGTCTGTGATTTAGCCATGAATGATTCATTAAAATCTCTGTTATGTTCAAGGTCAGTGAGTGTGTTTGATGAGCACCGACGAAGAATGAAGCTGTCGGTGAATGTGTCAGCATCATCATATCAATATCTCTTCATTGCAAGCGAGGCCTGATCAGTTTCCTTAATGTTGACTACACCGATCCATTTGTCCTTTATAATAGTGTAAACGTCCATCGACTGTTTTCGGAGACAGAGACACATGTGCAAATAACAGACGTGTTATTTGCCCAGTAGGACAGTTGTCATGAAGTGCATCTATTTGAACCAAACACAGCAGGATTTACTGAGGTGTAGTCTGTCACTCTCAGCGTATACTGCAGTACCGTTGTTGGAGGTTGGTGTAATGTGTCACAAGCAGATAGAGCTGTTGGTTTGTGTGTGTGTGTGTGTGTGTGTGTGTGTGTGTGTGTTGTCTCAGATGGCCTGTAATGGTTCGGGTGTTGAGGTTATGCAATCACAAGCACTGTAGATAAAGAGAGGAAGGGTCCTGGGAGGTTTGAATGGAGGCAGATGTTCAGTATGAGAGAGGAGGACGAGGAAATGTGAAGGTCAGATGAAGGGAGGAAAGAGAAGAGGAAGGACAACGAAAAACTGACTCACGAAATGTACATAAAAATCAGGATCATTTTCCTTTTGTTCAGTCGAAATCCTGTTTGTAGTGATCGAAGACGTACTCAGATCTTTCACTTAAGTAACTTTTACTTAAGTAGCAATAACACAGTGTACAGATACTCTGTTACAAGTAAAAGTGCTGCATTCAGCATTTTACTTAAATAAACGTACAGCACAGTACTAGCATCAAAATATACTTGCAGAATGGCCCATTTCCCAATAATGTCTGTTATGCTATTGGATTATAATTATATTGTCGCATCATGTGTTCATCACTTTAGTGTTGCAGCTGGTGATGGTGGAGCTCATGAATTTCCTTCCAGAATTATTAATTTGGTATTATTTTTGATTGATTATGAATCTGCAAATTAACTAGTTATGATATAAATGCAGTGAAGTAAAAAGTAAAACGTTTCCCTGTGAATTGTAGTGAAGTAGACGCATAAAGCAGCAGTAAATGGAGACACTAAAGTAAAGTACAAATACCTCAAAACTGTACCTAAGTGCAGTACTTGAGTACATGCACTTAGTTACTTTTCACTGCTGGTAGCAGATTCATGAGTTTCAAGGCTCATCAGATGCCAAAACACCATGGGTTTCACAGTATAATACTGAGACAGGATTTTACAGCTTTGGAAAGTTATTACATAAACCTGTTATATATTTCATCCCAGTTCAGTGTTACAGAGCAAACTACCAGAAATGCGTACGTGCATATGTTTGACTGGCCACCGCAGTGTCTTGCTACAGCAAAAGTTCAGTCTGGTTCAACTTTTTTACCAGACAACACTGTGTTGTTGTTGTGTTTTTTTGTTTTTTGTCTTTTGTTTTTATTCCTTCCAGAGCCCTCCTCGTTGGCACCAATGCTGCACTGTTGAACTGACCTCATTTAAATAAATCACAAATCACTTTGCTGGTTCGAATTATTTCGCACAGTTCAGTTCAACAGCCGGTAGATACGTAGAGAGGAGGGGGCATATATAAAGAAAGAGAGAAGAGGTAATAGAGTAATAGAGATGGTAGCAGGGGTGTCAAGAGAGAAAGATGAAAGGGTAAATGGAGGAAGGAGAGTATTCATCCATCCTTTTCAAGGTGAATGTAAATGATTGTCCGATTGTGTATGCAACAATCCATCACTGTGGCAGCCACAACAACACCTCAGCTGTTTTGGCAGAGGCCTGTTTTGTCCTTTATGTGTGTGTGTGTGTGTGTGTGTGTGTGTATGTTTTCATGTATTATGAGGATTTATGAGTCTAGACAGGACATATGGTAAAAACAGTGGAGAGTATACCAGTGAATAAACTGCATATGCTGATGAAAACAGCAGCGACAGAGCGATAAATCTGTCTTTGCGTGGACACATATGGACAGCAGACAGCTTAGAGAGACAGACTGTGACGAGAGAGTCACAGGTTTGATGACATGCCAGTCGGTGTTATGTCTCCTTACTTGGTTGGTCATGTAACTGCCTGGTGTGGGACAAATGTAAAAATATAATAAATGAAACTCTATGTGGAGCTCCCAGTTTTGCTTCTGCTACTGCTTTTCCTACAGTAGTAGTGATGTTATTGTGCACATGTAAATGCACCCAAATATTACTAACTGAATGAAACTGATTTGATCCCTCTGCAGCTCCTCGTCACAGTTTCATTGAGGAAGATACTGACCCTTATCCTCTTAGTCAAATAATTCTTAATAAAACAGAGTAATTCATGTAGTGTTTCAGCATTTAAAACTATATAAGGATTCAGGATGGAGGCTAAAATTCAAGATTCTCACAGTTTTCTTTCTTTCTCACTACTCAGCTGTGTTGTTTGTGCAGTGGATCACCTGTCACCCAAACTGTGGGGGTGGGAATGTGGCTTCCTGTCAAAGCTGAGAGTTTGTCTCCTGCATTTGGTGCATTTTGTTTAGTTTTGGCTTTTGCTGCTCATGCTGATTATCCTCTTCTTCTTCGTCTTTTATTTATTACAAACAAAGTGTTGTTTCTGCTACTACAGTTGTCTTTCTTAGGAAAACACCTTGAAGATAAAACAGTAAATAAAAAGGCTTTAAGTAAATGGTATACTATGTGATATAGGCTCAAGAGTGTATGTTGCAATGATAACAATTAATGAGAATACAGTAAACATAAATATTACTTAAATACACTACTATAAACTACATGACATGTACTTGTATGCAGGGTACATTAAGTGAGGACGTTCAACATACGTATAAACCACAAATCTTACATAAAAAATGCCCTAATAACTAAGAAGACCAATGGGGACTAACCTGGTCCTCACAACTTTTTAATTTTTAATTTTAGGGTTTATTTTAAATTCAATAAATCTGGTGACCTGACATTCAGCCCTGCATAGCCTGAGCAGAAGTCTAAGCAGCCAGACTAACTGGAAACACCCATGGAGGTGTGCAGAGAATTTAAAGTTTGGTTATAAAGTTTGTCCAGGGAATTAATGTACAGTTATACATTATGTGTACAGTTGTTTGATGTCCATACAAGTACAATAATAGCAACATGTCTGTGCCTGTGTGTGATTGTGTGTGTGTGTGTGTGTGTGTGTGTGTGTGTGTGTGTTTGGGCCAACAGGAGAAGGAAGTGACCATCACGATGCCTAACGGGGAAACATCAGTGGCAACAGTTCGAATCTGGAATGAAACTGTGTCCAATCTGACGCTAATGGCTCTGGGCTCCAGTGCTCCGGAGATACTTCTGTCTGTTATAGAGGTACACACACTCACACACACACACACACACACACATATAAAAACACACGCTCCACTGTGTCTTTCTATCACAGGGGCTTATGTGGATTCATTGATGCTGCCAGCACACACTTCCTCCTCACAAACCTCACACACACTATATCCCTCCAGGTGTGTGGTCAC
>NC_053406.1:26264000-26369000 GCF_016859285.1 Xiphias gladius | reverse complement strand
ATGCCTAACTAACACTTACTGTGCACTGTCACTGCACTTCTTTAGCTGGTCTCCTTGTACTCTGTCTTATTGAAAAGATTTAGCACTTAGCACTTACTTCAAGGTCTCCTACTGCACTGACACTTCAGTGCTTTCCCTCGCTTGTAAGTCACTTTGGATAAAAGCGTCTGCCAAATGAGTAAATGTAAATGTAAATGTTTTCATAAATGGTCCCTGAAATGAACTCACAAGGTTGTCCAGAACTCCAAAATAACATTAAGTAGTACAAGGACATCATAGATGGGATTTCTGTTTCTTTGCTTCCGTAACTTATTTCAGAATCTGCATATGATGACACAAGTTTATGAGCATGAATGAAAGTTTAAATAATTGTAAAACTTGTTTTTTTTTCATATACATCAAAAGTCCAAATGTGACGCATTACATTTAAGACATTTCTGTCTGTTTCTTGATGTGAAAGTTTGAAAAATGACAAACGTGAAGGAAATGATGTTCTGTACACTTTGTCTCTCTTAACCCCTCCTCCTCTCTGTGTCCTTCAAGGCGACTCGTATGATGATTGGCGCCGGTAACGTCCTGAAGAAACACGCAGCCGATCACGCTCGCCGTACAGCTGTAACTGACGAGGAAGCACCAGAAGACGACAACTTGGGGATATGCAGCCGCATCTCATTTGAAAGTGCCCACAGTCAGTGCATGGAGAACTGTGGTGTTCTGACACTGGCTGTACTCTGCCAAGGTAGTGAAATTAATAAGTCATAAGCTAATATGGAGTTCACATAAATAAGTTAGAAGAGGCTGAGACTGGTGCAGTAATAAGTATAAAATCTTTCTTTTTTTCAAATTATTGAACTAACTTTTTTATCCGTCTTTGATCTGTTCAAGTTTTAGTCTCTGAGTACCATGATCATTTTACTGCAGTCTGAACTTTAAAGGCGGTGTAGTGAGTTATTTTAACACCCTGGCCTGCTCTTTAAATACTAGATTAAAGCAGTGGTAAAAGAAGCACTCAGATTCTTTACTTTAATCTGTGCTCCAGTGAATTAGCATCGCACTTATGTAACATTGTTGGACTCTCAATGGACAGTTAAAAGAAAGGATCAGAATCGATGCAGCAGAACCAGATGTATAGGGCCTCATGCAAGAACCAGTTATACAAGCAGATTCCTTCTCGTATGACCAAGTGTCTCGTATGACCAATTTAAGAGAATTTGTGGAAATCGCCCTTTTTATCCTAGGCGCGAACAAAATTCAGGAGTAGCTCAGACCTGTTGTTGGTGTCACGAACAGACAGACTGCCTCTCTCAACAGGGTAAAAAATACTGGTTTTACCTAAAAATGGAGTGCGGGATTTTTACATAGAAATGAGTGTCTGTTACGTTCAAGCCGTTGCCAAATAGTTCTCACAATGCTGATAAGGTCTGTCAGCACCAGCTTAATCTCTCTGTACTTTGCAGTATACCGGAGTTTAAAATGTGTCTGTGCCGAGAGTCCCACGCTGCGCGTATGTCAGAGTATGTCAGAGCCTACGCACAAACGAGCACCTCCTTGTTAACAGGTGTTCATTAGTCTGAAACAAGCGATTTTTACCGACAAGTTCGTGCAGCTGAGGGAGAGTTTAGTGAATCTAACTCGTACGAACAAGTCTCACAGAAAAAAGTCAGAGAATTTAGGACTTAGAATACGAAAATGTTCTTGCATGAGGCCCATTGTCTGTTTTATTTTATTTTTTTGTTTCTCTTCCTTGTCACAACCTGTCGCCTACATTACCCACAATGCAACTCGGCCACCGAGAGTTCAGTCGGAGAAACAGATGTGTTATGCTAGTAACAGCTAATGTAGCCTCAGGCTGCTTCCTCATGCACAGGACATTTGAGGGCATTTATCAGACTAATCCAAGCTCCCTCTGGAGACGCTAAAGGCTTAATGCCACTTTTTTCACTTATGTAGTAGTACTCCCCAACACCTGTAACCACAGTTTGAGTGAAATTTAAGAACTTTCCCTTTAAGTAAAAGTAGCAATACCACAATGTAAAAATACATTGTGGTATTGCTACATGCAATAGTCCTGCATTCAGAATCTTGCTTGAAGGACCAGTGTGTAGGATTTAGGGGGCTTTATTAGCAGTAATTAAATACAGTATTCATAACACTAATAATATTTTCATTAGTGTATAGTCACCTCTAACTACAAATTGTTGTGTTTTCGTTTTGCTTACAATGAGCCCTTCATATCTACATGGGGAGCGGGTCCATATTGCTTGGCCATGTTTCCACAGAAGCCCAGAAAGGACAAGCCAAACACTGGCCCTAGAGAGAGCTCCTGATTTTTTTACGTCACCTGAAGGCCACCGTAGGTTCTCCTACACGTTTGGAAAGATGGCGCTGAGGGGAGGGGTTCAGTTGGTTGCAATCTGCAACCCCACCACTAGATGCCACTAAATCCTACACACTGGTTCTTGAAGTTACTTTATTTGGCTTTAAAAAGTAGCTTAAAAAAAAATACTTATGTGCTTTACGCCACTGGATTAAAGACACTGTTTCACTATTTCTATATGTATTTTCATGGCCATTAAAGGTTTTTTTCTTCTTCTTTTTTTTTTTTTGGCCCACGACAGACTTTAACCACAGTTTGTAAAAAGGCACTTTCAGCAATAGCTTTCCTATGACGATGAGAAAGACTTTTACTTTAGATCAAAGCAGAGATTTATCAAGATATAAAATTTAAAGCTTATTTAATGCCACAAAAATGGTTTGTGCTAAGCTTTCATTCACACGTTTTTAAGTGTGGCAGATTTAAATGAAAAATGATTATGTGTGGCATGCCCAGCACTATCCTGTTTTATTTGTGCTGTTTAGGCGGTCTGGGAGAGAACACCTTCTATGTGGACTACAGGACAGAAGATGGTTCAGCCAATGCCGGGTCAGATTACGAGTACGGCGAAGGAACGCTGGTGTTCAAACCGGGAGAGACTCGCAAAGAGATAAAGGTGAGTGAAGAGGAGAGGGAGACGAGCAGGAAGAGAGAGGAGCGATTTAGACACTGTGAGAACGGAGAAAGAATCAGAGAAGGAAATGAAGAAGCATTTCGGCACTGAGCTCTGTACCAAAAACCACCTGAAAGACAAGACCTGGGGCCTCATTTATAACTGTTGGCAGCATTCAGGAAAGTCTGGCGGCTGCCTTTCCCCGATATAAAGTCTGAAAATCCTGAATCCTTTCACAAAATTATCATCATCGGTTGTAGAAAAATCCAAGATAACATCAACATAGCGTTAAAAAAACGCAGAACAGGGCACCAGTAGTTTTTATAATATCATCTGATGATGTGCATAAATTGCCACGTACGATTTTAGTGTTAATATAGTTTTTGTGTGTAAAATTGCTGCAGTGAACACGTCTGTGTTGTCAGGTGCATAGTTGTGTTCACTGGCGACACCACCACACATTCTGCCTTCTCCAGCCACCTCACCTGACACCACCTGCATTCACCATCAGCTGGGGCAATGAGAGAAACACCTATATGCTGGATTTTGGCGTTAAATACAGTGATTTATTGTGTTTTTTAAATATTTACTGTGTGATTTCACCAGCTAGGTAGAGTACCTGTCTACAGCCTATAGATGCTTAACGAATACCAGGAGATGAGCTTCGGTGTCTCTGTGCCTCTGCTGGTTGGTCCATACTCTGACGGTGTGAGACAAAGCGCTCAAGGCGCCGACCTCCACGTCTGATTGCTCTGCTTGACCTGGAAATGGTTCTGTCAGCCCTCAAAATCGCTGCCTCCATTCTCCACAGGAACAAACATGTTACAAGTCATGATTGACTTTTTCAGTATTTAACCTTAAACCATCTTTGCCTAATCTACCTGCTGTGACTACCTAAACATAACCATAAAAAACTTTCATTATGCTTCAGGTGCTGCCAGCGAACATTTAGCGGATTAATGAGAAAATCAAGCGACAGAAAAGTTATTTTGAAAGAATTAATTACATTTGTGGAAGCAAAGCGCTCATTCCCTGGTTGCAGCTTCTCAGTTGTGCAGATGTAAACTTTGGACTGTTATGGTCCCATTTAAGAAGACATTTGAAAACATCACTTCCAGCTTCAAGAAACAGTAACTGGCATTCATTTCATTTTTTTTTTTTTTGTACTGTTTCAGAAGATCAGTTTCATGGTAGATCCACATTTTGTTTCTGTCTCTTTTGCTTTGTCTCTGTAAAACCTCGCTGTTTGTTCAGTGTGTGGGCAAACACAGACTTGATAAACCCTCTTTAAAAGTACTCGGGGACCCTCTGCTGTCCTTCATACTGTGAGGTTTGAGCTGAGTTTGACACTAAGGGGACCACACTTAAAAGATAAATTCGAGATTTTGGGAGATGAGACGAAACTTTAATGATCCCCGTGGGGAAATTGTATAAGTAGCCTATCGTGTCTATTATGAGACAGAGGATCTGTCAGTTCATCTCAAAAGCTCTGAGCTCAAAGTTGTCTTTGTTGAAAGACTTGAAGCAGAAGCTGATACATTTTTATCTTAGAATACAAAGGTACCAGCCTCTAATGCTGATTTCAAGCAGAAACGTGCTTTACAGACAAGAAGTTACCAGCTTTGGTTTGTATTCCGGGCTGAGACTAGTTTTACTTGATTGAGCTGCATAAACGTGCTGCAGGCTTCTGAATAACCTGCAGTGTGGCTGTAAAAAATGGGGAAAGATATCCGAGGAGAGCAAAGTGAGGGGAAAGAGGGGGGAGAGGCATGAGGGTCCCAGCAGGAGAGTCGGAGAAAGGCTGAGGAGAGACCGAAAAATACTGTTGCTACCAGTCAAACTACTGCTAACTTCTGCTGCTACCACATTAGTTACTACTCTACATATGAACCAGAAAGGCCCCAAAAGTTTCCCTTTTGTTTTTCAACATAAAACTGACTACGTGTATAAAAATATAGAAGAAAAGGTACTTTTTCAGCCAGTGTCGTGTGTTTAACATCGTTTGTTCCTTATTCTTTATTTTTTATTTCGTGTCATCCATTTTCTTTTATTTTGAGCTTATTATTATTTTTCCAAGAATAATGGATAAAGGAAACCCATTCAAACTGAGAAACAGGACAACTTATATTGCCGCCCTTTTTTCAATGTTCAAAAACCATCTGGTACTTCCCATAATTCAGCACTATTACTGTAAAATATAAAATATAAACGAAGGTACAAAGTCAGATGATCAGTCCAAGTGCTGCTTCAGAGTTCACTGTCTTTGATTACAAATCAACTTTTTTTTCTGCGACGTGAACTTGGTATCAAACAACAAAGCAAAGATGTGAAGAAGATTCCAGAAACCTGGAATATTATTTTTAAAGCACACTGCGCCAGCGAATTAAAAGCATATAGGATAATTGCACCAGGTAACGACGTGGCAAGCCCAGTTATCTCTCCTCAGATTCAAAGTTTGATGAGAGATCAAAAGAAGTGTGAAGGCTGGATGAGAGGAGAGTGGGGCAAGATCCTGAAGAGTCACATTAAAGGAGCACAGGGAGGGCAGGGCATTAAAAAACAAAGGAGGAGAATGGATGGAGGGACACTGAGTGAGTAAATTACAAAGGTCAGTGTCATCCATTTCAACGGCACGCCAGTGGATTTCATCGATCGCTGTGCCATAAAATGAGCAGCAGGGAAACCAATTCATGCTTCAGAGTGAACCTCAGAACTTTTCTTCTTGGAGGCTGCAATGTGTTGAAGTTTGTGCACGAAATGGAAATGAAATGAACTGACGCTACACTTGTGCTGATCAGTTATTGCAGGTTTAAGGAACAACTGCCATCGTCAACTTAATGATTTGATTGTTGAAATATTTATCAGGAACTATCACCTTGCAAAGAGGAATCATATTTTCCCAGTCGCCTTCTTTATCTCTTGGTGTATCATCGTGGCTGGACTCCATCCAGAATATGGTGATGTCTGAACACATAATAGGAAGTGCTTTGGTTCTTTGGATTACAATACCAACCCAACCTGATTTGGGAGCAGCCATCTGTCAGTTAGTGCATGATGGAATGATCGGATGCTACAGTCTCGTAGAGATGGATATTGTAACTGGAGCCTCTGTTTAAGCGTCTGCTGAGGGAGATGACTGACTCTCACCCCTGCTTGCTCTCAAAATTCAGCACAGCCGTCCAGACACGCTGACACCAAGATCAAGCATCCAGACCAGGGTTGATGTTCCTTCACTTTAAATTCAGAGCATGAAATGATTTTGCAGTTCACATAACAATCACACAACTCTGTTTTCAGTCTCTGTAAAATAAAATTCCACCTCCAGAGCTCAGTTTCTTGGCTACAAGTATTCTGCATAATAAATGGCATATATATCATATGTGCCTGCTTAGATTTGAATAATCAATAATCTCAGATGACTGACATTGAATCCAACTTTGACCCAGTCACATCTTCGTTTCATCCTTTTATTTTAATTGTACTTAAGCAGTTACTGCTTTGTAAAAGTTCAGTTAACTCTCATTGATGAAACACGTGTAGCCATGGGTTAAACTGACTACAAACAAACTTTCAGTGATTTAAAAACAGCTTCTCTTTTTGCCAGCAGAAGCACATTAATACACTCTGAAGGGTCCTGATATAGAAAGTAATGGACTGTAACATTTGGAGAGCTAAGCCTTTGTTTGGTTTTTTTGTGTATCAGGAAATCTCGTTGTGTATTATTGCTTATGTACGGAACTGGTAGAAGTATTTCAGATATTTTATGGCTGTGTCCTACTATAATTGACCCAATGCCAGAGAGTAGATCTTTCAGCTTTTGATCATTCATGTGTAAAGATAATGACCTTCTCTCTCCCTCTGTGCATCTCCAGGTCGGTATAATCGATGACGACATATTCGAAGAGGATGAGCACTTCTTTGTGCGCCTGCTGAATCTGCGTGTTGGTGATGCAGAAGGTATGTTTGAGAGTGACGAAGCGGGTGCCACCCCCAAAGCTCGCTTGGTTGAACCCCTGGTTGCCACGGTCACCATCCTGGATGACGACCACGCCGGCATCTTCACGTTCAGCGAGCGCATGGTGCGGGTGAGCGAGAGTGTGGGCACTATGGAAGTGACGGTGGCTCGCAACTCAGGCGCCCGAGGCACTGTCATCCTGCCATACCACACCGAGTCAGGCACCGCCAAGGCTGGAGAAGACTACGAGGACGTCCGAGGAGAGCTGGAGTTCACCAATGACCAGACCACGTGAGTCAAACTAAACGTTATCTATATCTTTACTCTGAAGTTGCCCAAAAAAGTAGACCGGACTTTCTGTACAACTCCTCTGCTGCTGGTCACAGAGCAGGTGTATTGAAAGTTCAGTTTCTTGCTCAGTAGTATCATGACAGTCCTTGTTAAGGGAAAGAAAAGCATTAAAGCTCCACTAATCACTAATATTTTCTAAATTTGAAATGACTCAGGTCCCCTCAGGTTTCCCTCAGGTCTACTTAGGTTTGAAGCCTCTGTGAGATCATTATTTTGGTCACTCTCATGACTCATCCAACCTGCTGAGTGCTGTTTAAACAAACACCTGGGTTGTATTCTGGGCTATCTGCCCAGCAGATAGAGATACTGTACTGACTAGTAGGTGAAGAATGTGAATTATCTAGCAGCTAAAGAGCCAGATGTATTTCTCAGGATTGGTGGAGACCAAACTAGAGCTAAAAGCATGGTGATATTAGACTCACAGTCATCAGGTGGACACAAACACAGATCCTAGTGTTGCCCTCTGTCGAATGGATGTGAAAATAGACAACTTTTTGCACACACATCAGCCATAGCAACATCATAAAGTGATCATATGTTAGTCTGTGTTGTGGAGTTCTTCTGCCTCCCACTAGCCCCACAAAACAGCTTCTCTGACCTGCAGGTGACTGTGTCTGTTATGGTTCACAGCTATTGCAGTTTTCTGTTTCTTTTTTACATGAATGTAAATGTAATGGTTGTTTCTGAAAATAATTGTCAGACTGGGAGTCAAATCTCAGGATGTAAGTAGAGTATTTATGGATGTAGAAAAAATTGATTTCCATCCTATTAATTCAGGATTGTGTTGACTCAGATGATACGCGTCTCGTTCCTTTAACACGATGAGTAGTTTGCGGCCCTTTGGCTTCCTGCAGCAGTGAATCAGGTAAAGCGTTGGAGAGCAAATGATCTTTGACTTTCAGACCGCACCGTTCTGAATGTTAATACCTGCGAGAAGGGATTTCAGTGTTTGCCAGCTACTGATTTATATTTTGAGTAATCCCTCTTGGGGGTTGAAATACCTGAAAAGATATTTCATGATTTCAAAAATACATCTGCATTATTTAGTTATTGATTAGAATTTACCTCTCCATTCCTGCAAAGCTTATGATCTGGGGAGGGCGTCCATAAAAAAATAATATGAAGTAAGAGCGCTAAGAGAGAAGGAAGGAGCAGAGTTTTTATTCCTGTATTTGTCCTTTGTTTTTTTCTCACCACCCTTTACTCCTCACCCCTCCTCACCTTTCCTCTTATTTATTCTCACCTCCTCTCTTACTGCTTCTCTTCTCTTCACCTCTTTCAACTCTTACTTCCATCCCACGCTCTCATTTCTTCATCTTTGTGCTTGCAAGACAACAATCCTATCAATTATTCATCATTGCTGACCTGAGGGGAGGCACAGCACATTCATATTGAATCTTTTCTAAATTTGTATGAAGAGTTTGTATGTTTATGTGTTTGAGTGTGACTTGATTTTTCATGGTAGTGTGTTTTGGAGTGTTGGGATCACTAATTGCTGGGTGACTGCAGTGTGAATGTGATGCTTATGTTAAATGTTGTAATTTAGCTGCAAAAAGACTGAGACCTCTCTTATAACGTCTTTTCCTTTCCTTTTCACCTTCTGGAGACTGTCATTAATTTATATGGACATATTTGGAAAGTTAAAACCTAGAATACTTGTAATATGAGATCGGTTTTGAATTATTAAAAATATTAAGTTTCTCTAGCTGTGCTAGCTGAATGACTCTAGAGATGGCAACATCTGTTCGTTGCTCTGTCTGCCACTTTAGTCTAGACTCAAATATTTCAACAACAATTAAATTGTTTTCCACTAAATCTTGTGCAGACATTCTCGGTTCCCATACGATGAATCCTTATGACTTTGGTTATTCTCCATATCCAATTTAAATTGACATTTATGTTTTTTAGTGAAATGTGTCATCTGTTGGATGGATTGCCATTAGATTTGGAACACACATTCATGTTGCCCTCAGGATGAATTTTAATTACGTACTTTGGTGATCCCTTAATTTTCCACATTGTGTCATCGTCAGGTCAAAATTTGAAATAAACCATCGACATTCCCATCAGCCTCAGTTGTACTTTGATTTTAGTGTTAATTAACAAATGTTAGCCTAATGACATGCCAGACTAGGATGGTGGACATGGTAAATGGTATACCCGCGTAGCATCAGCACGCTAGCATTGTCATTGTAAAAATGTTAGCATACTGACGTTTAGCTTCAAGTACTACTGTGCCTAAGTATAGCCTCGCAGAGCTGCTAGCATGGCTGGAGACTCTTGTTTTGTTATTACATTCTTGCTCTGAATGGACTAAAACATACAGTAGTTGCATATGTGGCTGAAATAGCATCTGAGGATTTCATGAAGGAAGGACACCTTTTATTCTCAGTGATTGCTGGTCATACAGGGAGTAGCAGAGGTGAGATGTACGTGGAATTTTAGGCTGCAAAATGCTGATTTGTTAGCGGTTGATTTGTTTATTAGTTCAAGTTTAATAAAATCTTCCAGAGCGTACTGAAATACACCAGAGGGTTAGTTGTCAAATAAATTAATGAGGACATCTTTTAATGCCTTTGACATCAGTGTGTTTCTCTGTTTCAGAGGCCTGTTTTTATGTTTGTGCATCATCTGTGACAAACTTGAATGGACAGTGTTTGCGTGATATTGATTCCAGCAGTTCTAAGCTAATGTAAACTGGCAGGTTCATTGACTGAAAGAGATATTAAGTTAGGTGAGACAGGGCTTGTGATGGGTGAGTGGATGGATCTCAGTATGTTTCTTTGACAGTGGAAAACTTTGTATATTTTTCACAGTCTCAGCGACAACTTGGCTCTGCTCTTAAGCGGGATTTATTCCAATTTGTTCTCCCAGTGGCCCAGTCAGCGTGTCTGAATAAATGTCACTCTCACCTAAAGCCTTAAACCGGATACCTGGAACATTTCTGGATAGACAATTTTGACGTTTTTCATCTCATATATGGCCTGAAGCTTCTTCCTTTGGCCTTATCTGCCCCTTTTAGCCTTCTTCATCTTCTGTGTGGCTACACTGAGTTCTTCGATTACTGATGATGCACTGACAATTCTCCAGATCCATCTCTGAGTGGAACAATCTGCAACACATGCCCCTGCAGCCAGCTCAGAGTGCTTTTACCTCTCTGTCTTTGTCTTGTGAGAAGACTCTGTCCTCAGGTCAGTGAACTCCATCAAGAGAGCAGTTTCGGCTTTTCTTGGCCCCAACACGTCATGTAGAATCATAGTGGAGACCTCCGAGACCGGGACTTGTTGGCCCACATCTGTCTCCATCCTTCAGTCCATCCCAGGAACCGGAAGCTTTGTTTGTGGTCTCTTTCTGCTCCACGCTCCCATGTGACTTTGCTTAGAAACCGGGACGCTGGACATTCCCGTTTTACCACGCTAGGTCAACGTTAGGCATATTAGATGTCTTCTCCATCACGCAGTTCCATCAGGGAGTTGTCTGATTGGTCGTAAATTAATTCTGCAGCAGGACAATGAGCCCAAACATACAGCCCCATTCATAAAGAACTATCTTAAGAGACAAGAAGAACAAGGAGTCCTCCAGCAGATGGTCTGCCCCACATAGGGCCTTGATCTCAGCTGTGTTTTTCTGTTTACTGCACTTTGTATGAAGTTAATTGATACATAAAAAACAATTCATGGCATTAGGTTTGAAAGCACTCACTTCCCTTTTGGTGCCTAAAACTTAAGCACTGTACTGTTTTTCTTTTCTTCTCAGGTGGAGAATAAAATGGAACCTCTGATTTTTCTTTTTTATTTCTTTATTTTACACTCTTAAATGTGGAAATTAGATGAAAAAGTGAAATGATAGAGTTTGTTGCCAAAGCGGAATGGATTATATAGAAAAATGATGGTTAACTTAGCTGGTTAATACCTTTTTGTTTTGCAGCTGAGTGACAAATGTTGGATTTTAACTCACACATATGAATCACATGTAACAGTGTGTGTGTGTGTGTGTGTGTGTGTGTGTGTGTGTGTGTGTGTGTGTGTGTGTGTGTGTGTGTGGATGCTCCCTTGCATACATGCGTGAGATTGTATGTTTGTTTTAAAAAATACTAATATTTTAAAAAAAATTCTTTTCTGTGTGTGTGTGTGTGTGTGTGTGTGTGTGTGTGTGTGTGTGTGTGTGTGCAGTCAGACTCTCCAAGTGAGGATAATTGATGATGAAGAATATGAAAAACATGAAAACTTCTTCATTGTGTTGGAGGAACCACGCTGGCTAAAGAGAGGAATCTCAGGTATGTGTTTACAGCATGTTTTTTTTTTTTTTTTTTTTTACTGGATTCATGGATTCTGTCATAAAGTCCTGTGGTTAACACACGAGTTAGTGTGAACCACACCGGAACAGGTCAGGTGTGAAAGCAACCTTATGGCAACTGTACACAGCATCTGGCTTCATCGCAGCTGCAAGATACATTCCACTGCACTTTTCTAGCCGGCATTGTGTCCGGCAAGTACGTGTCCAGAGTGTCTCACACACACTGAGTCTATTTTTGCCCGAGCAGCTGGTGTCTCTGAAGTGTGAAATTCACCTGTGAATGTATATATAATTGCGACACATAGACACAAAGAACCATTCATGCTCTCATAATTAGCCCTTCGGGAAATTTAGAGTCGCCAGATGACTTAGTATTTAATAACGCCTTATTTATTTCATTTTAAAGATTTTGGGTCTCAGTACTAGACAATACAAGTAAAAGGGCAGCACTCAAAATTTCACCAAAGTGAATGTAGAAAAGTATTACAGTTCTGATGTAAGAATATGAAAGCAGCATTTTAATGTCGTAGCTGGACAAGGTGGTCCGGGTGGTGCTAAATGGCAATAAATTCTCTTGAATCTTGCTGAAGTCTATATACTCTTGTTTTGTATAATAATATATAATTTACCGTAATCTATTGGAACAAGAAGTACAGATTTTTGGAGCACGATTATTTGGATGGCATTTCCTCCATGGATTTGCACGAAAACACACTGATTACCGCCTCCAGCAATGGAAATATCGTCGTCTGGGACGCCGACACGCTCGAGGCTCTCTACTGGCTTAATGTCACTAAGAGCCCCAAAACACACATGGCGGGCAAAAGTGCTCAAGGCCGGACTGGGAGTCTGGCTGTGGAGAAGAAGCCAAAACGTGTCAGAGACACTGGGAGAATTACGCTACATAAAAAATCTCCAGCTCTGACAGAGAAAAAGACTGGTGTGACTATCAGTCCTCTCATTATATGTCTGAGGACCAGGGCAGTCAAGGTCTTCACAGCCACGCTGCTGACTTCTGCAGAAGGCTACATCTATGCCTGGTCTGTTATTAGCAAGGGAGGGCTGTTAGGAAAGTTCAGGGCTTTGAATGTTGAAGGAGCAGTCATTGCAACCATGTCAACTGATGTCAACGAACACGGGGGACAGTACCGGAAGGATTTATCTGTGGGACATTCAGAGATTTGGATTTAGAAAATGGGCAGACAAAAGGCCATTTGAGGATATAAATGGCTGGCGTGTGTCACTGTGTCCACCTCCACTGTTGGGCTCCTGGCAGTCCCATCTTACACGGGTGGTGAGTGTTATATGTGATACCGCTTGTAAAAACGTAATTACAGCAGGTTTGGACTGCAATGTCCGGCTATGGACAAACGCAGGCCGCTGCCTAGGCCTCTTTGGAAGAGATCGATGGGATGCCACACAACTCTGCGCTGAGGAGAATGCTGACCAGGAACAGGCAGGAAAACCACGCACAGCAGAGACAACAAACATTAAGATGCCATTGCCAGACTCTCACCATCTCACCAGAGTCTCATCATCACTGCCCATATCACCACTACCTGACTTTCAAGACCTCTACAACAGAATTGACGAGGCAACCAGAACGCCTCCGATTAAGCAGATGCCAAGTGATGATCAATTACATGCAAGATTTGATGCTAAACAGCTCTGCCCTGGGTCTCCGCCATCATCACCACCAATACCTGAACCTAAAGTCTTCGAGGAGAAATTAAATAAGTTAACACATCGTTTGGCTAAACTTCATGCCTTTGCTAAAAAGGATATAGGGTTTCCTGAAATTCCCAAAAGCATAGACGGATTACAAAAGGAAAGTCTTTCGAAAGACAAAGTTCAGCTCACACATAGCCAGACTAAGTTCAAGCCACACTCACCCCAGACCCCGCTCATCAGAGGTGGCACTGACCTTAAGCAAAGCTCTCCTCCGACAGCACCTCCATATTTGAGATGGACTAGGTCCAAATATGGACGACCTGTGCTCAAGATTCAGTCCAGAGACGTATTAGACTGCAGTGTACTCCCACCATGTCGGCCAAAGACCCTGCCAAGCAAACGGGGGTCTCAGCAAACATCAGAGCATGTACGCTTACCACCCATCTCTGATAAGATTCAGTTGACTCATAGCCAGACTTAACCCTCCGGGTTCTCTGGTTTCTCCAACAGCGTAAAGAAATGCAATTCCAAATTAATGAAAACAAATACATCGAAATTTAAAAACAAAATAAATTTCAATAAAATTCAATAAAAATACCCAAAATAAATAAACAATATTTCCTGCAAGTATTTGATTGATTTAACAGTTTCATTAACAGGAGTGACTCATTTGGCTATTGGCCGATGTTTTTGCCCCACTGTACTGTTTGATGCCTTAATCAGGCTGTATATACATGTTTGCGCGCACACACACACACAAGCACAAAATAACAAAATAAGTTTCATACACTGTATTAAGTCTCCTGCCTTTCCCAATCTAATGTATGCAGCACAGCTGTGCTTCAGTGAGACGGAATGACTTAATCATAATTATACTTAAGTGTGGGTGTTTACATTGAAAAATACATACCTGTATCAACATATACTGTAATATGAAATGTGGACTTAATGTACAGTGGCTTCAGAAAGCATTCACACCCCTTCACACTTTGTGTTGAATATTTAGCTGTACGTGGATAAAATTGCCATTTTTAGCCCCTCATTAGATCCACTCAAATCTAATAAACCTGTCATTTACAAAAGTATTCATACCCTTAATTCAGTACTTTGTTCAGGCCCTTTTGGCAGCGATTACAGCCTTGAGTCTTCTTGGTTATGACGCGACAAGTTTTGCACACCTGGATTTGGGGATTTTCTGCCGGTGTTCTCTGCAGATCCTCTCAAGCTCTGTCAGGTCGGACGAGGACCCTTGGTGGACAGCCTTTTACATGTTTCTCCAGAGATGTTTGTCTGGGTTCTGAGGTCCTGAGCGCTTTGGACCAGGTATTCATTAAGGGTATCTCTGTACTTTACTCCGTTCAGCTTTCCCTCGACCCTGACCAGTCTCCCTGTTCCCTGTTCCAGCTGCTGAAAAACACCCCCACAGCATGATGCTGCCACCACCATGCTACACCACTGAGATGGTAATGGGCAGGTGATGAGCGCTGCCTGGTTTCTTCCAGACATGACGCCTAGTTCATTCTTGGTCTCACTGGCAGAGAATCTTGTTTCTCACAGTCTGACATTCCTTGAGGTGCTTTTTTGCAAACTCCAAGCAGCTTTCATGTGTCTTTCACTGAGGACAGGCTTCCGCCTGGCCACTCTGCCGTAAAGTCCAGATCACTGGAGTGTTGCAGTTTAGGGAAAGTCTTTGCACAAGCTGCTTGTGTGAGAACTTTGGCTTCCTACGAAAAAACATGTTTGTATTTGTCTAAACAAAAAAGTATCGTGATACCAAAATATATTGTTTTGGTATCAGTGTGATCCTCAGGTATGGAATCAGCACCAGCACCATCATTTCAATTGATGCCCTAAATATAAAACCTTTTTTCATTTTTTTATCTCATAGAGGGTTTTGTTTGGTAATTGCTTTGCTTCACATGTAATGGACATGATAGAAAATAAAGAAATGAAATGTAAACAAGTTTTTGACGTGGTTAGCAGAATTTGTAATCTTTCGCTGCTTGGTTTATATTTATGGTAAATAAGCACTGCTAAGTTTCTAAATAAAAGTCATTTATTTAATCCAAACTATTGCATATTTTTGTGTTGTTTTGGTTTGTGTATTCTGTCTTTACATGGATTTTCTTTCTTTTCTTTTCTTTTTTTTTTTTCCTGTGCGACAGCCTGTTCTTTTTCTTTGGTTTGGTTTTTGTTTTTGAGCTTCTGCAATGACCTACTTTACCTACAGGGATCAATGAAATTTCATCATATCTTAGACATAAAGACACAAACACAACTACACACTTACTCAGGGACCCGTCCACTCATCCATTACCTGTCACAATACATGGACTGCTGTTGAATATGTAGAAAGACAGAAAGAGAGAGGTGTATTTATTTAAATCTGAAGATGTTTAGAGAGCCTAAGAAGCCACCGCTGCAGTGGGTTATTAACTCGGAGATTACAAAAACAGCAGTAGCTTTAAGATGGAGGCATAAGAGAAGAGATTTTTATTAATGGTAAATAGAAAAACAGAGATAGAAGAACAGAAAGTGATGATTTGTTTGTGGAGGGAGTGGGTGAAAAAGATGAAATTAAGACAGTTCTAATAATGAGAAAGTGACATACACAGGAACCTTTGTTAAACAACCCTCGTATTATGTTTCTCACAGTCTTTGTAAATTTGTGTTTGCACATTAATCTGAACTTGTGTGTGCAGTTTGATGTGTTATTAGGATGATCTTTTGACTCCGCTGAATGTGTGTTTTTACTTACTGGTCTTTTTTCTTGTCCACGCTCCCTCCCCCTCTGCTTTCTTTACAGCTCTGCTGCTCAACCAAGGTAAGACGACCTGATTCTTCCTTTTTACTTCAAAGTTAAGATCCAAACTTAATTTGATTTATCAGGAGGTCTGAGTAGAGCTGCAACTAACAATTATTTTTATTGTCAATTAATCTGCTGATGATTTTCTTGATCCATCGATTCATTGTTTGTCCCATAGAATGTCAGAAAATAATCAAATTTATATCGAATTAATAAGATCTTCAGGTGTGTTGTTTGGTCTGACCAACAGTCCAAAACCCAAAGATATTTAGTTTATAATGATGTGCTTTGCTGGCTTCCTGTTGATTTTACCATCTTGCTAGAAAAAGAAAAACCATCAAATGCCCTGGACTATACTTCAGCACATCAGTACAGCCATTTAACTTGCGAAACATATTGGAAAAAAACATGTTTACACAGGTTTCCAGCTTAATGTCCTGCTGTTTGTGGCACAAATTCTGTGGGTTTATCAGTTTCTATCCTGTAATTATCCATTCATACCGACATTGATAACGGCATTTTTCTTAACCTGGGTGTTATTTACATAGTTTTGGCCATCATTTCTACTAGTACTAGTAGGGGATGGCTGTAGCCAAACACTGAACCCCAAATTGCTCCTGATGGCAGCTAGCACCTTGCATAGTAGGTCTCTGCCATCAGTGTGTGAGTGTGTGTAAAGAGGCAAATTGTAAAAGATAAAACACCTATATGAATCCAGCCATTGGCTATTTACCATTTGGTAGTAATCAAAATGTAGCCACAAATTTAACAGCTTAGTTCTGGGGACACGGTGACGTCGCTAAAAAGAAGTCTGACAGGGTTATTCTGCAGAAGTTGACGTGTTTCTCTGAGGGTCACCCACATAATACACAACATAACATAAGTCATATTGACAGGAAGCGTACTTAAACATCAGAGATGAAATGAAAGCAGTATTCTCGTCAAAGAGAGACAAATGCTAAAAGGCTGTATGCAATTGACAAAGACACTTGCTCCAAATTACTTTATCTTCTTATATTTATATTTCAGATACAGTGAAGTCTGAATATTAAAGGAGTCGTTTATTTTCATTTGCATTAAATCTGAACAGATGCCACAATCTTTCCGCTGCAGTCCTTTTTCCTGCAGCCGATCAGGTTTCTTGCTCAGCCAGGACTTTGGTTATTCTGTCCCACATTGGAACAGTCTCACATTTCTGGCATCTCTTTTAGCCTCGGTGGAGAGATGGGTCTTTGTCTGTTTACATCTGGATCGCAGCAGAACCGGACTCAGTTCATCTCGGCATAGAAAAATAGAACAGTTTTGAAATAAATGTTTCAAATGATTCGACCGCTCCACATTCTGGTCTTGTTTTGTGTGCGCTGATGCCGACTTATCAGCGCGTTTGTGTTCTTTCTTAGAAAACCAAAAGAGGACCCTCCCATTGCTGTGCTTTGTCATATATACCTTATTAGAATTTCATATTATCTTGTTTTCTGTGACTATTGAGGAGCTTTGTGTGTGGGAGGCGAAAGAGAGTGTAAATGGGATACCTCGAAAAGTTAATTGATTTGTTTATATGAAAATTGATCTTGGACCTGATTAAAAAACAGGGAGAGTAGAAGAAAGAATGAAGTAAACATTGAGTCTGGGTTGTGTTTATTGATTTTTTAAAATAGAGCAGCCTTATGTTCTGTTGAAAATGTTAAAATTGCACTGGGAAAGAATTTAATGCAAATAAATATATTAATTCTAGATCAAGTCAACCTGCACGAGGGAAGAGAACCTCCTCCCAGCTGACTGACTGACAACCCACTGATTCATGCTCAGATTAGATTGGAGCAGGAAGTCGTCTGAGCTTGCGACAAATCAAAACATAGAAATAAAAAAAAAAATTCTTAACACAGCAGCAGCTGAGCGCAGTATCCCGAGGAAAGGAGATTTGCTAATAGTTAGCATTCAGTAAAGAAGCGGATCTGTTTATTTCCTCGATGTGCAGAGGTCACTGGCTTCACGTGGTTTTTCTGTGATAACTTCACAGACGACTTTCCAGAATTAGAAATACCTCTTGCTGCCACTTGGAGCCAATTAGAGGCAGCTAAAGCAGAATTCAGAGGCTAAAAGATGAAAGAAAAGTGTTGTGAGAGCGGGAAGCCCTGCAGTAGTGATGACACATAATAACGCACATTGTCCCGAAGGCGATTTCTGGTTCACCTCTCTCGTCTGTCACAGCCGAAGAGGCGATCTGTGTAAAGCCCGTTCTTTTGTTGCTGCTCAGAGGAAGGACCTCACAGTGAAGTAAAACCATATTTGAGCTGGTGCGCTCGTCTGTATTCATGCATCCGTGCACGTGTCTGACTGTGTTCGTGTGTGTTTGTGTGTGTGTGTTTCTGACAGCTTGAAATAATGTCAGTGAATACTGCAGGGATGGTTGCCATATGCTGCTTTACTCTTACAGTCTTTTCATAATTAGACATGGGCTGATTTTGAGTAGACAGGAGGGTTGTAGCCTCTGACTGCATCACTCACTCACACACACACACACACACACACACACACACACACACACACACTGCCTCAGTATCTCCTGGTATCTTTATTTTCCTTTTCTCTTTCTCCTAAGAACAGAGGAGGAATGAGAAAATGCCACTTACAGCAGACATGAGCACTCACTCAGCAAACAGTGAGCCTGGTTAGAAGCAGCAAAGTGTCTCTAAAGCTCTTTGTGGACCACCAGTGTTACAGCCTCTCTTTGGTATAGAGAGAAGAGACTTTTGGCTGTAATACAATCCCCGATTGGCTCAATTTCTCAGTTATTTCTGTAAGACGAACTCTGGATGGTGTGGTGGCTGTTGCTACACTCTAATCAACAACCATAATGATAATCCATGAATTGTTTAAGTCATTTACTAAGCAAAAAATGACAAAGAATCTCTGGTTCCTGCTTTTTAAACAACAGGATTTACTTTAGTCGGGCTTTAGATCATAGGCGGAATATCTTTGGGATCAGGACTGTTGGTGGGACAAAAGTTAGAAGCTACATGAAGATGTCGCCTTGGACTCTCTGCCGAAATTGCGATAGCATTTTTCTTTTTTCTAAAAGAAATTAGTTCATAATTTAATTGTTGGATAGACTTAATCAAGTACTAAGAAAGATAAACTGTAAAGGTCCCTTTACGCTGTGCGATTTTGGGCTGTTCCAGACAAAAGGGGTGAAATGAGTCAGAAACGGTGGTCCAACATTCAGGACCCAAACCCCAAAATTTGACCTCTGCTATAACCCACGTTTACAAAGCAACCACTCAGAATATTACATGAAATGATGCAGAATACACTGGCAAGCTCGCAAAATACTACTTTTAGAAACACATTTACCTCAACTCACTTTGTAAAATCGTCATTCCATGTTGTCGTTTTGGCCCTGAACACGACTGACCTCACACTCTCCTCCTATTCTCAGCTTCTTCAAGGCATAGAAGTGTGTGTGTGTATATATATTAATCTAAGAATAAAGATGTTAGCGTTTACATCTTGGAAGGAACTTCCCACACCTGCTCTTCTCATTCATCTCTGTAAATCCACCTTTCTAATCTTTCTGTGTCGCTGTGTTGTTGTTTTTCATCAACCTCTCTCACACACACACACACACACACACAAAGATATCGTCCATCCTTCATCTTCTCATCTCCCTCTCCCACGCTGTGTGAGAAAACACTTGCACACTCACACACTTGTGCTCACATACAGATTCAGATACATATTTCAGACTCAAGTAATGTAGAGCAGTTCCAAATAAAATGCCGACTCACAATCTATTATTGATAGAGGAAGAACTTGGAAATATCTGTGATGTTTTAGTTTCAACCCACACTCACCCATGGAGTCCTTCTCGTTTCCTTCACAGTACCTCTCCCTTCTTCCCTCCCTCCCTCCCTCTTCTCTTCTTCCCACAGAGGGGGTGGAGGGGCAGATGAGTGCTGAGGAAGAGGAGGCCCGGAGGATAGCTGAGATGGGGAAGCCCATCCTGGGAGAGCACAGCCGCCTGGAGGTGGTCATCGAGGAGTCATATGAGTTCAAGGTGCAGCATTCATTTTCCTTACCTGGTCTCCTCAGCGCCCTCTTTGCGTTTTGTGTTGCACACGGTGTAAAAGTAGTAAAAGCAAAGTGCAAGCTGACTGCCACTGCCAGTTCATTTCAGCAATGGTCATTGTTTTTTTTATTGAGGTTATTCTAATGTCCTCACAATAAATATCAATGCCCAGAGAAACCTTAAACTTTATTACCAGTTCATTTTATTCTTATTAAAAATAATGAAAAGGAAAGACCTGGCAAAGAAAGTTCCAGTTCCACATAAAGATAAAGTGGTGTAAATAAATCTGATCAGAGTCATATAGAAGGTAAATTGAAAAACAAAAATCAATTTGGAGACTTTAAATATAGAGTATGTACTTCCAGGCCTGTCTAAGTAATATTTGAACATTTCTCCTCCCTAAAGCCAAAAATCGCTGCACTGTAGACAGTGTTTGGGGCACTGATTTTTTTTGATCTGTGCTTCTCTGGCAGTGTTACACAATCCACCTTTACACTCTCTCTCACACTGGTGAACCCAGGTCCTAACCCTCTTTCAGCAAGCAGGTCTAATTTGGGTTTTGAATTATTGAAAGTTGTCCTTGATATAGCAGCCCGCTGGAGGCATGAAGGATCTCCAACTCTCATTGCATTCACAGAGAGCGGCTGCGTCTGCCTTTCAGGCTTCCACTGCGGGAAGCGGGCAGCGAACAGTCCAGATATTTGAAATGTGTGGGCTTTTATAAAACGATAGATTCTGGATGGATTTCGTGAACTAAATCTTACACTGTTATATGATTTAAATGATTTAAAAGTCATCAAGTACTGTAACTCCTTCTGTCATCAGTGCTCATGTATGTAAGTGAAGCTGTGGGTGTCTCAAAGGTTTCAAAAGCCCAGAAATCACAAACGTCACTCAAACATACAGTAAATAGTCCAACAGTGTTCATTGGCTTAAGCCGCCTTTGGTTAAAGTTACTTATATTATGTAAGTTATCTTTCGCTCTTCTACACTATTCCCAAATAACATACTAATTAATAAACACTGAATATTTGAAAAAGTTCAACTCAGCAGAGGAAGCAAACATATCAAACATCCGCTTCACTTTCAGCCAATTAAACCAACAGGATCGTTTGAGCACTAATTACAGAGGGGCAACAAAACAGATGAATGAGAGCCCGTCGATCCTTCATGGCTCCAAACACAGTCCACTAAAATTCAATATTCTCATTCTCTACGTGGTTACGAAGTCAGCCGGCCCCCTGTGGAAATATAATTGGCCTTGTCTCTTATGACTTGCAGGTAGTGAGAATCATCTCGGGGAATAATGCAATTTGGTGCGATTGGCATTTAGATTTAGTTCCGCTGAGATCAGTGTGAGAAGCTCTGTTTGCTGTGGGCACAAATAAATGAATAGCATCGTAGTGATGTGCCTGTTTGTGATAGTGGAGCATGGAGCGATGTGAGATTGTGTTTATGTTTCAGGTAGGTAGGCTCTGTTGTCTGCTCATTTTTCTATTTTGTAGTTAAAATTACTGAAGTCTATCGCTCTAAAAAGGAAAATCACAGGTCAACAACACGTTATCCTCCATAACATAACTTAATTAGTGAGCTTGAGAGGTGCTGCTAGGTGGATTTTGCTGCCTTTTAACAAGAGCCAGGCTAGTTGTATCCCTTTGTTTCCAGTGTTTGTGCTAAGCTAAGCTTAACATACAGACAAGAGCGGTATCGAACTTCATCTTACTCTCTGCAAGAAAGTGAATAACACGTGTCCTAAAATGTCAAAAGTTTGCTTTAAAAAAAGCCGTGGTAACAGTTGAAGCAGCAGAGGCCGATTTAGCCTGACTTTTTCTTCCTACATTTCCAATAATGCAACTCAGTACCATTTTTCATAAGACCTTTGCCGACCTGGTAAACACCCACACCGGCCATATAAGATCACCGTACTCCTCATGACGAGGGAACTGGACTTCATGTGTACAATTGGTAGGACAACTTTAGAAGTTTTATTGTGTCCATCATTTTAATCTCTTCAAACTCCAGCCTCAGATGAGATGAGTTTTCTTATTTTTGAACTCAGTGTGATTTAAAAAAAAAAAAAAAAAAAAAAAGATCAAATAGCTTATTCCTCCAAGTATTATCCAAACCAGACTAATGCTGTTTCAGATATGATGTGTGACAGACAGACACGGCCCACCTTTCCCAACCTGTGGCCCCACCCAGCACAGCTGACAAGCTCAGTCTCACCTGAGTGATGGTGCAGTCACACCAGAAATAACTTCCGATTCATGAAACGGGGCGAGACGCATTCGCTTCCGGTCACGAGTCGACCCGCCTCCTTCTCTTCGTACAGAGTTCAGTGTGATGGAACTTTAACCTATGAATTCAAGAGGCTCTCCAGTGTCCAGGCACAACAGACCTGTCATTCAGGAAATATTGTTTTCATATATTCATGTTAAATATTTGCACAGTGAAATAATAAAAACAGCAGAGAGGCAAAGATGCTCCTGGGCTGTAGTGATTCTAAGGGCAGTGACAGAGGTTAAATTTAGCCTGGCAGATTTTGGTCTGGCTGCACCGTCAGTCTGTCACCCATCCTCGGCTGCAACTGGTTGCTAATGAAGTGTGTTGTGCTTCTGACAGAGCACCGTTGACAAGCTCATTAAGAAGACCAACTTGGCGCTGGTGATCGGCACACACTCCTGGAGGGAACAGTTTGTGGAGGCAGTCACTGTCAGCGCAGGTGAGCTGTGTGTTTGTGTGTGAGTGTGTGTGTGTTTAAACAGACATATTACAGGAGGGAACAAACAGCTGGCCCAAGGACACACTCAGCCACTCTTAACAACTGTAAGCTGTAAGTCTGATGAACGTTCACAATCTGCTGTTTTATAAAGATTGATTAACCGAAGTATATTATTCGTAACTGAATATGTAAAAGTACAATGGTTCTTTAAACCCGGGGCCCTAAGTTCCCCAACATGATAGTGACTTTAAAAGTCACTTTGTTTTAATATGATTTTATAAATCGTTTTTAAAAAGCAGATTTAACATCTTTTTTTCAAAGTATCCCAATGCTTAAGCCAGCTCTCTAATTACTGTTGCTTTGTAATCAGGGTTCCCAGCCTTGTTGTCTTCAGTGATAATGAATTAAATCAGCCTTTTAACATATTGTAAACGAAGGACCCAACCTGCCAACTAAACTTTAAAACATCTGTACCCTGTGAAAAATAACCCAGTCTGTCTTTTTTGTGACAGTGTTGTCTGTTCACACCGTGTTGTTTTGGGCTGTCCCAGATGAAAGTCGACAGTATTGAGAGACATCTTTTTGTTCATCGGTCCAAAACGACGGTCGTAGATTGCACTGTGAAACAAGTCCACCAACAGCTGATTGAGAGTTTTGATGCATTTTTAAGATATGAGAGCAGATGGCTTTGATTTCTCTCCTTACATCTGTTTTTCCTCGTCGATTTACATGCAAGTTCACCAGGAGTTTACTCCACCATCTGACATGCCCCAAAACTGATATTGCACAGGCTGAAAGCAAAGTGGTTATCAAACCCTTGTCGCAGCGTGACATTCGATTAACTTGCATAACTGTTGTGATTGCAATGTATCAATTCTACTAATTTACATGGAGGTTGTTTAACTTCCCTTACAACTGCCCACCTGATATCTGGACCAGAACTGAAACAAGTGTTTCTGATCTCTTGGTATTACACAGAACGTCAGCTCTCCCAATTAAAATACTAAATATTTGTTTTAAACAGATGGATTAAAAATAAAAAAAAACATTTTTTAAGATGTGAACATGGAGTTAATAGAGGTTTATCCCAGTTAACAATAATTCTCTGGGCTCCCTCTTCTCAGACGTGCTTTTCCTCCCGAGAGGTCACAGTTGCCTGTAGTTAAACAGCCAGAGGAGCAGTTTGGAGCTCAGTGCCTTGCTCAGTGGGTCATTGGCAGTGCTGACACTGTCGCCAGCCGTAATACAGTCACCTGAGCGTCGTGTAACTTGGTGTACTGTATGCCCGTCCTTTGAGTCAATAAGGGATAGTAACTGTATATTGTACCTGCATAGACAAACGGTTTTTCTACTGTAGCGTGAACAAACATCAGAAAATTAAGAATTGTGAATTACTGAAAAAAATCCAATGGCTGTCATTGGACAATAATGATAATAATGCTGAAACACATGAACACAGATACAAATGACTGTCACAATGATTCTGTGGTCTTCAACTTTGAATGGTTGGTGGGAGAGGGATTTGTGATTCAAGGCCACCATCTAGTGGAATGAACAGTTCACTTCCACTCTGAGTTTGGACTTAAAAGTCTGTATGTTGAATGTTTATATACCGTAACCCCCTCAGAATGCTGTTTGTATTTTAATATCACCGTGTTCCTTTAATATAATGAACAGGAAACCTGTTGATCTTGCATCAGCTGTGTCAGTGTGAACTGTGAAGTTTCTGTCCACGTTTTAAACTTGTTAAAACTGCTCTGACACCAATCTTCTCCGTGACGTTTGCCTAATGTTCCTCCCGTTTCTCTCCCCTCAGGTGACGGCGATGATGATGAGGAAGGTCGTGAGGAGCGCCTTCCATCTTGTTACGACTATGTCATGCATTTCCTCACCGTCTTCTGGAAGGTTCTGTTCGCCTGCGTCCCGCCCACAGAGTACTGGAACGGCTGGGCCTGTTTCTTCGTCTCCATCAGTGTCGTTGGCCTCCTCACTGCCATCATCGGAGATTTAGCGTCACACTTCGGCTGCACCGTGGGGCTCCGGGACACTGTGACCGCTGTGGTGTTTGTGGCATTGGGAACTTCTATTCCAGGTGAGCGAAAATCCTCTTTCGCGGTGTGACAGCAGGACAGTATAGAATGTAACGTCGTGAGATATTTAGTAGCTGCCCAGACCACGTGGCATGAGCAGAACTTTTGCGATAATCGTAAAACTAATTTATGTATAAATCCACTTTAAGCATTTGAAAGAATAAATCACACTGCAACAACAGGCTTGACAAGAAATTTACAATCCATCCAATGACATTTAAAGTTACATTTACATGCGAACAAAGGTTCTCTGCCGAAATAACACGTGTAAGGATGCGAGTGCCGTGTCCTCAAAGCCTCCACCAGCAAAGCAAACTGAAGTGCATATTCCCTTCCACTTGCCTCAGTATCTGTGGTTTAACCAGTTCCTCAAAGCTTTTCGTTGCCAAAGAGGTGAGGACAGCTGGTCCAAGGTCGTTCAGGACTCTGGGCTTCTCATGTTTTTGCTACAAGGGTAACGAGAGCATGAGTCCATGTTTTAGGAACTCTTTGTAGTTGAAGAGGCTGATACATTGTGACAGAGAAAATACCATGTGATTGTGTACCTGGCCACTAAAATGCTGTCTGATACTAGGTATCCTGCACAAGTTCACTAAAGCTCTTCATTAGAAGTAACACCAAGCAGGGAGACTGTATTGCCTGTTGTGTAGTCCTCTGATTGACTTCATGCAATTGCAAACGTTTTTTTCTTGTATTAAAGTGTGACCCCCTCAGTGTTGGCACCAATGTCGTTGCTAATGACAGCAGAGGCAGTTTTATCCAAGGCATTTTATTTGGGCCTATAACACCCAGCACACCAGACCAAAAGAGACGCAGTGTCTCATTGTAGTCTTTCTGTGTCTCGTGGTAGTCGTTTTGTGTCTCTTTGTGGTCGTATGACTGACTTCTCCAAATTCAATGTTAAAAGTCACTTCAAACAGCTGCTCTGGTCCAAGGGGGGGCCCATCCTGTAATCCATCCATGGCGGCAAGGATCCTCAAGGGTTTGCGTGGTGTAAATTGTCTCTGAGTGTCGGCATGCAGCCCTAAATGATTTACTCTTTCCACCTCTTCCTTTCGTCCCAGACACCTTTGCCAGCAAAGTGGCCGCCATGCAGGACCAGCACGCCGATGCGTCCGTTGGAAACGTCACGGGTAGCAACGCTGTCAACGTGTTCCTGGGGATCGGCGTGGCCTGGTCAGTGGCCGCCGTCTACTGGAGAATCAAGGGGAAGGAGTTCAAGGTGGACCCGGGGTCTCTGGCCTTCTCCGTCACACTCTTCACCATCTTCGCTTTCATCTGCATGGCTGTGCTCCTGTTCAGACGCCGGCCCTCCATCGGCGGAGAGCTCGGCGGCCCGAAGGTGCCCCGCCTCCTGACCAGCCTGCTGTTCCTGGGTCTGTGGTTCCTCTACATCCTTTTCTCCAGCCTGGAGGCCTACTGCCACATCAACGGCTTTTAAAAAAGAGATGGAGAAAGCTCTGGAAGAATACTGCACAGCAACACGCGCATATACTTTAGCATTCAGCCCATACAGTCCACAGTTCGACACGCAACAACAAAGTGTAAGATTCATTCGTTTAACAGGGCTCATTTCAGCCTGTAGGTGTCCTGATCTTTAATGCAGGGATACTAAAATACTACAGATACATGTTCAGGCACGCGCACACACACTTTACAGTATGTACACATGTGTAAACAGATCATAACAGACACACACAGGCACAGTTACTGGCATGATAAAGGGTGAGAGGAAGTGTTTGTGAGGGGTGAGGAGTGTGAATAGGAAAGGCTGCTGCAGCAACGTCAGGAGGGAGAAGACAGAGAGAGTAACTGTGGAGTTTTAGAGGTAAAGACAGGGTCAGCCGCTAGAGTGCTGTTTCTTTCTGTGGCAGGGAAGTTTATTTTTAAAGTCAGGTACGTTTAGGTCGGATTAGAGAATCAGACCACCGATGAGAGCATCAGGCCAGTTAGTGTTAAGATGGAAAAGAAACCAGTGCACGTCGGACAAAATTTCTCCGTCTTGAGTTTCATCGAAGAAACAACCTTTGTTTTCCTACAACAAAACCTGTCCCTCCCACCTCCTCTGGTACGGCTCCACATGTCTTCACTGAGGAGGTGGAGAGCTGTGTGAAATAAGGAGTGGAATGTTTACAGTAACAATAACATTCAGTTTGTTTACTACGGGAGATTCTTATCAAGTGGCGATGCTTGTCTAATACACGGTGTAGGTGAAGGCCTTTCTCCACATGCGCTGTAAATAGTAAAAACCAGTGTAAATACAGAGTGGAGTGTTTTCAGGAGTCAGATAGTGATGCCTTCCACTGAAAGAAGTTAGAGAAGGTGGAAAAAAAGGATCCCCCAGAATGTGAAGCTACTTTTCTGTGCACAAAGTCAAATTACAGCAGAAAAGAAAAGGAAAATCAGCAGTCAGATATTTGCTTTAATGTTTTCACAAACATTTAAAAACAATTAATGACAGCATGATAAACACAGACTAAAGTCATAGCTGACCAAACAAATGAATGATAAACTGGTAAAATAAAAGTGTAAAGGTGGCTTACGGTTTTCAGAGCCATACCTCCCCAGCATCTTGCCGTCATTCCAGTCAGACGTGTCTCTCTCTGACGGAGGTTTTTATATCAAACTGGAGGATTATTTTTTGCATGTGTAGCCAGATACGGAGCATCTTCACATAATAAGTCACATATATAACATGTAAAAGGGAATGAACAGAATCCGCGTGTAGATTACATCCCTGCGTTTGTGTGTAGCGACAGACTAATCCATTACTGTGGCATGTATCCTGACAGACTAACCCTCTATCTTTAGTGACAGCAGCATGTCGGACAAACATGCATGGGCGGTCGAACAAGACTCAACAGTGTTACTTTACTTTATACAGTGAAGCCTCTGAAGCCAGTAAATAACAATTTAAGTCATTTAATTTAGTCAAAATAGATTCCAATCATCAATATTCAGTCAGCAGCATATTGATCAGGACACAAGATCCTATTCTACACATTAGTTAGGATGCAGGATGTGTGTCTACCCCACACTGATGCTTCAAGATAGCACCCGTACAATGCCTTAAGGAAAACTCTCAAGTGAAAAACTAGTTTTCAAGCTTTCAGCTGTACAAACTGCACAGGCTGCATTTTGTTTGATGTAACTAAAACTTTCTGTGGTGTGTTTTTCTTTTGTCTTTAGTTGACAAAGTTTTAGTTTGCAATACCTGAAGGGAGAGTCACTGTAGGAAAACTATGAGCTGTCTGAAGTTTCCACCGGTTCAGCTGACCCACGTAACACTGGGTGTTTCTCTTCCTGTGGAAAGGGGTTGTCGTAATTCGTCCCTGCCCGCCCGTCTGTGTTTATATGCGAACTAGTAAGTAAATCTTTCACCTCAGTCGATTTCCTTTTCTGAAACGAAAATTGGAAAACTGTAAAAAATGAAAATGAGGAAAATGTTTTTTCACTCAGTTTGAAAAAGTGGATATCAAAGCGTTTTCTGACAGGAAATTGAATTTATAGAAAAAAGGCTCGGAATTTAGTTTTTCATTTTTCTTGATGAGGAACCATATATCTGGGGTTAATTAACCCTAACAACCCTTCAACGTTAACAACAGGTTCGTGCATCGTCTGTGTCCAGTCTGTAAATAAGCACAAGACAAGTGCAAGACAACAGTGGTCTGTTCCGGCGGGTCAAATTAATCCACAGTGCCTGGAGCACATTGGACAACGCCAAGGTGCTCGCTGTTAAAACTAAACTAAACTAAACCATCATCACAAACAAAGCATTATTTGTTCTTGTTTAATTATCACAGCATTCACCATAATCCCTCAAAATCAGCAGGAGAGGCCGTGTAGCAACAGCTGTTTACGGCCTGCAGCTCTCTCCCTGACTGTCCCTTCACCTCCCTGGCGTTTCCCTTCTGTCCGTGGATTGCCACAGTGGGGGGAAAGTGGAATCGGGCTTGTGCCAAAAGTTCTGCTTGCAATCACAAAAAGCAAGCGGGCTGACAACGATTATTTAGTCGCCATCGATCTCTTCCAGAGAGGCCTAGGCAGCGGCCTGCGTTTGTCCATAGCCGGACATTGCAGTCCAAACCTGCTGTAATTATGTTTTTACAAGCAGTATCACATATAACACTCACCACCCGTGTAAGATGGGACTGCCAGGAGCCCAACAGTGGAGGTGGACAAATTGACACACGCCAGCCATTTATATCCTCAAATGGCCCTTTGTCTGCCCATTTTCTAAATCCAAATCTCTGAATGTCCCACAGATAAATCCTTCCGGTACTGTCCCCCGTGAGTAGTATCTGTTCGTCGACATCGGTTGACATGGTTGCAATGACTGCTCCTTCAACATTCACAGCCCTGAACTTTCCTAACAGCCCTCCCTTGCTAATAACAGACCAGGCATAGATGTAGCCTTCTGCAGAAGTCAGCAGCGTGGCTGTGTCGACCTTGACTGCCCTGGTCCTCAGACATATAATGAGAGGACTGATAGTCACACCAGTCTTTTTCTCTGTCAGAGCTGGAGATTTTTTATGTAGCGGAATTCTCCCAGTGTCTCTGACAGGTTTTGGCTTCTCCTCCACAGCCAGACTCCCAGTCGGGCCTTGAGCACTTTTGCCCGCTATGTGTGTTTTGGGGCTCTTAGTGACATTAAGCCAGTAGAGAGCCTCGAGCGTGTCGGCGTCCCAGATGACGATATTTCCATTGCTGGAGGCGGTAATCAGTGTGTTTTCGTGCAAATCCATGGAGGAAATGTCGTCCAAATAATAGTGCTCCAAAAATCTGCTGTCATATCGCTCCATGTCCAGGTCAAAAATGATCTTGCAGTTCCTTCCTGACACAAACAACCTATTGTTTATGCAGACGCTACCTGTCACCTCCTTTGGCACGGTCACAGGATGAACGCCAAGCTCTGTTCCATCATTAAAGTTCCACAGTCTCACTTTCCTATCCTGAGAAACTGTGATTAGTCTGCGCCCTGTTTTGTCAAATGACATGGCAGTGAGCCCCACATGCTGATCCTGAGTGACTTTAAACTGCATGATGGCCACTCCTGTTAGGATATCCCACACTGTCACCACACCATCCTGGCAAACAGAGATGACCTGTTTGAAAAGGCTGTGATATAGTGCAGAGCACAGGGGCTTGTCATGGGATGTTAACATGTTTTTGAAAACATCTGTTCCCCTTCCAAGGCATTTTCCTATATTTGAGTTAGCCAGGACTAACTCATTGTTATGTGTGTTATAAAAGACTCTGGAGATCGGGGCCAGTCCCATACCGCGAACGTAGAAGCTTTGAATGCACAGCCAGGCATTCTCGGACCACACACGTACATTCCTGTCCTCGGATAAACTGACAAATATTTTGTCCTTATCATTAAACAAAATGTGGGTGATGGGTTTGACGTGTCCTGTTAATGGGGGTGCATAGGACACGGTTTGGTCGGGTAACCACAGCCGCAGTAAGCCGTCTGTACCACCCGTCACCAGACGCTCAGCTGACGGGGAGTATTCAACGCATGCGAAAAAACCATAAACTCCCCTGCTCTTGAAGACTTTCTTTGAAACTTTGGTTTTGCATGACTTATGGAGGGCAACGAGGGTCATCGTCTTACAGAAGCTGCCGCAGATGGCAAATGAGTCCAACGTGGGAAAGTATTGGATCTGACTGCACGTATCATTGAAGATGGCGACTTTAACACACAGGAAGTCTCCAGAGGGGTTTTCTAACAGGGCTGAAACATAAACAGTGGGGTACTCCCGCAGAGAAATTCTCTCGTACGCCTTTGGACAGAAGAGACCATTTGCCTGTATTTTGTAGGAGATAAACACATACAAATATCCTTCCGTATCACCAAAGGAAAACACTGCTTTAGTGCCATTGGACTGGTAGTTCATGGCATTCACAATGCTTTCTTCCACTATTAGAGAGTGACTGATTGCCAACAGCTCAGGTAACTCCTTGCAATTGTAGAAGAACAATTCCCTGTCAGTACTGGAGATAGCCACCTGTTTGAGTTCTCTGAGGTACACCATGTCATTAACACGCATTTTCTTCTCTTGAGAGAAAGGAAGTGTCGTCTTTGATTTGATGTATAACGGAATTGTGTATGAGGCGTCAAAGCTGTCGGTCCAGAAGTTGAACCTACCATCTGAGCTGATGGAGAGGTATTGACCTTTCTGGTAAGTCCTGGTTTGTCCTGTTGTAAACTCGGAATCACCATCAGGTTCCCTGTCATCCACGGAGGGACGGAATAACAGACCGACGATGGATTCATAGTGATCCACGGGTATGATTTTGATAGGTCTGGGAAAGGTCTGATTTTTGTAATCCAAACCTTCTGATCCCGTCCTTTGAGTAAGCAGGAAGTTTAGTAACTCTACAATGTCCACAGTTCCATCACAGTTTGCGTCAATCTTCATGTGGAGGATTTTGAGGTCCTCCACATTCACAGAGCCGAATAACTGCCCCATCCCGACACAGAATTCCTCCATGTCCAGCCCTCCAGATCCATCAGCATCAGCCTCTCGAAACATCCTCACAACCTCTTTATATACCCCCACCCCAGTTTCGCATTTTGTAGAAATGGAAACTGGATTTTTCGTGTTTGACTCATTATATGAAAATCCATAACAGGAAAACAACACAAAATTCCATCTCGAGGACAAAATTAAACGGAAAACAGCTCCATTTCTGTTTTTAAAACATTGTTACAAGCCATTTTTTTAATTTTCCAATTTTCATTTCAGAATACGAAATCGACTGAGACGAAGGTACACGGATTTAAGCACCAGACAAGCCCGAAATGACTTTCCATTCTGATGGATAGTCTGCACATTGTTTAAAAGGACTAACTAAAGTCTATCATCTGATGTTCTCCAGACTGACAGGTCCACACTGTCTAATCTGAAACTAAATAATCTGTACAGTTCTACAGTCATACTACCATGGCCGAGGCCGTTTACAGTGGAAAACGCGTTAGAAAAAACTGCCCCTAGAGGCATGTGTGTGTTGCTCAGTATTGCGTGTCAGAGTGTAAACATACAGTGAAACGTTCACAAGCTACTGAAACTACCGGCTGCTAAATAGACGTTCAAACCGGTGAAAAACACCAAATACGCAGAAATCCTCGGATTCGCTGTGACGCTCACACGCCGACGTTTCAGGGTTTTCACTTTCAACGCGGACACATGAAGCTGAAAAAATGTCAAAGTAAATGTAACATGCTAGTATGATATTAACTATCAGCTCAGAGTCCAGCATCTTTTTCTACATGAGGAAGATTTATCACGTCGACACAGCAACATAGTTATTGTTACACTCGCTGCCTGACGTCGGCCACGTTGAAATACTTCTGCGAGAACATTGTTCTTTGTGCTGCAGGTGCATTTGACCCACAAATGACAAGTGCTACACACAAGTGGAAATTCTTATTGCTGTTATTCTACACAATAATATCAGAAAGATTGGATTCGTTTACCCTTAACTGACTGTACTTTGTAAACTTTCTAAAAACCAGTTTTGTATCTTTTCCTTACAGACGTAGCTGAGGTAGATTTTTTTGTACTTTTAAACAATGTTTAGAGTAGTGTCAGTATATAGAGTCGGTAGTGTAGATTACATTGCTACTGAATTTAGTGGATTAGATTTTGATATATTTTCCACAGAGGAAGCTCCCCTTTGAACTGCTCAGACGGTGGCGTGTTTCATAACCACACAGGCTCATCTCATTTAATCTCAATACTTTGTCCGCTGACTTGTTTGTGTCCGTGTTACTTGTTTATATTTCTTCTCGCGAGATTATTTAGATGTTTATTTATTTACAAGAAGATTATTTATCTACAGATATACTGTGCCGCAGGTCCTTGTGGGGCTTAAGTCCGAGGAGCTTGGTTTCAACGTGCAATACAGGAAAAACTTCAAACACGTCTTATGTCATTAGTGGCTGTGACGAGTGGTCAGTTCTCATGTTTTTCTGCTGCAGTGTTTGTTGTTACCTTCCGCCGACGTACACTTCGGCGTCCGGTTCTGAGTGTAAGTAGCATGTTTACATGGAGAAACGGCCTGGAACATTACCAGTGTGATTGTCAGTCAGTCTCGGGTCGGCGCGAGCTAGACGGGGAGCTTCTGCGGGTTTTGAATGCTGGCTGCGAGGCGGGTCAGTGGTGTGTGAGCCTCCAACAGTAGCCTAACTGAAGTCTACTCACTGAACCACCGGGTGGGACCAAGATTACACCACAAGCACACACACACTCACACACACAGGTCTGCTGAACTCTTTTGTAACCAATGACTGGGTAAAAAAAACAAAACAAAACAAAAAAAAACCATCAGCACCAGCGGCACCACAGAGTGGAGCAGCTCTGATCATGTGCCCAGCGCTCCCAGCTTTGTCCCAGCAGATGTGACCCAGATGTGGCTCCACACCCGAACACAGAACTGTCCACAACGTCCGGACAATGTTCCTCGTTCCCATGAAATTCTGTATTAACTGTCTGGCTTCGGCCTTTGCTGTTCTGTAGCTAGATGTGATGCCTCCCCTCCCTCCCTCCCCCCGTGTGCGTCTGTGTTTGCTTCCCTCCGTGTTCCTCTGCAGATGCATGACGACCCCCGTGTATGTGTGTTAGCAGCATGGTCTACTGCGATGGACGCCTAGAGGAATGTTTTTATCAGGTTGATTCCCCACAATCCCAAACACCAGAGGCGCTTGGTGACACGCAACGAGCAAGTGGCAGACAACAGACGCAACCACAACTCCACACAGATACACTGAACAGAAACAGACGCGTTCACGGACTCAGCGTCTACTGCAGATTTGATTCGTTACCTTCAGAGGCTGTGAAAAGAAGCCGCTCTGTTGTCTGCAAAGAGCAACATCCCAGGTCATCTTTTTGTTTGTTGGTGTAGGATATTTCTGTGTCCGTGTTAGTGTGCCCCTCCTCTTGCCCTCCCGTTCGCTCCCTCCCAGGTCTTGCTCTTCAGTGTGTCTCTCCGTGAAGTTTTTTTTTTCTTTTTTCCTGTGATGATGAAAGTTTCTCTCTGCCTGAACCTTCTTAGGGAAATAATGACCGAGTTACTACAATATCATGTGATAGATATATACATTTAATCAATACTGTAATAAATTATTAACTGAAGATGACATAAAAAAGTTTTTTTTATGAAATGCAGAAAAAAAAATTCTTAGAGAAAAGTGACGACTTCTTTTTGAGAACATGGCATGAGGTGTAACGTGTCACTGAAAGAAAATGAAGGTCTTTAATCAAGTGAAGTTGACCGTATTTGAATATAGTTTATTTATTTTCAAGGTGTGACGTGTGCGAGTCGTTATTTCTGCACTGAACGAGCGGGCAGCGGCCAGACTCACCGTGGGCCGAGTACGGAACAGCGGCCGCCCCTCGTACGCAGCGTCGGCGCCGAGAGTTGCAGGCCGACCGCAGGTCCGAAGTCGTGGCCTCATGCTCACTTGGTGTGTGCACAGGTGCCAGGGAGAGGGCAAAGCACATCCGCCCATTATGACTTCATTTTAATTCACGCCAATCAAAAGTCATTTTGCTGGAGAATTTCCATTATTATTCTCCGACACTACTTAGACCTGAATCGGTCAGTCGATCAACAGAAAGTCAACTGGGAACTATTTCAATTATTGGATTAATTGTTATTTATTCAGAAAACAATCATTACATTCTCCAGTTTCAGCTCCTCAGATGTGAAGATTTGCTGCTTTTTCTCTGTTTATGTCACAGTAAATTGAAAATACAGTATTTGGGTTACGGACTGTTGGTCGGACAAAACCACGTTTTGAAGACGTCACTTTGAACTTGTGACATTTTTACATTTTCTAGCGTTTTATAGACGAAACAAATGGGAAAAAATAAATAATCGATAGATTAATCAGTACTGAAAATATTCTTTAGTTGCAGCGCTGACACTGCTGGACTAGTGTAGTGTTATTGTACTGCTCCTGCTGTTTATAATGATGATAATGATTATCAGAAGTGAAAGAAATGAAGGATGTATTATTATTGTTGGGATAAGATGGGATCGTATCGAACCCCAGGAGAAATTCAGAAACTACACAGCAGTTTACAAAAATGTGTCCTGCCTTCACCGGCTACAACAAGAGATGAACACGTTACTGCGTCAATAATGATAAGACAATAACGTAATGTACGGTATATTATTTTGAAATGGGCCGTTCTGCATAGAGTACTCGTTTTTTAAATGTATTTTTATCCATTCGTTCATTTGTTTGTTTGTTGCATATCAAAGTGCCAATGAGCAGGTACAGATGTGAATCTAGGACTTTTACTTGCGACAGAGTATTTCTACGCCGTGGCGTTGCCCCTCCGACCCGAGGAGAAGAGCTGAGAACATCTCCCGCCACTGAATTAGCACTGGGTGCAGACACAACACCCGTCTCAGAGAACACTTTCAAATCTCACTGACACAACCAGAAATGAATTACAACGAGTCACGGGACGATCGTTTCAGGTGCTTTTGCTGCGGCCTCGCTAAGAAACCGCAGCACCGCATTCTTCGATGGATTAAAAACAAAAAAAAACACGCAGGGATTGACAGTGATTATCGGTTTTAACGTGCGTTTCGTTATCAAACACCGGGACCGTGGTGATGCATTTCGAGAGACAGCGCTGTATCTATAATGGTGAGTGTTCACTACCCTCCAGTGGTCACCGGGGGCAGTCGAAGCTCGCGATTGCAAGTACGTTGAATGACGAGGGAATTATCTTAGTAAGTCGAGTTCTTGAATCAGAAGGTCGCCTACTGTCATATAAAGGATTTTGGTCTCTATGAGTTTCCTATTCAGCCCCTAAACATGTTTGGCGTGTCTTTTGAACCATTTTAAAAATACCAAATAGAACTATAGAAAACACCAATTATCTTGAACACAGAGCACGAGTTGCCGAAACATTTAACAACATACAGCAACAACTGACACAAAAAATACAAATATAATTAAAAATAAATAGAAGTAAATGAAAATACATAGTAATTGACTGAATTCAGTTGGCGCAAAGACAAACAACAAAAACAGTTACTTCCGTTTGGTCATTTGATTTCGAAGGGATTTTTACCCGGAAGTGTCTTACCGCGCAGATGCGGACGTTACGGGGGCAGGTCACGAGGTCGTTTTTCCTTGCTGGTGGCTCACCCGGTCACCTGTGGGACAGACGTGCAGACGTCGTTCGAGCTCGTAAGAGTGGCTGTTTAGCGACTTCACCCTCCAGAAATTAGCCTTTATAGGCGAGGTACCACCTCGGGCTGCTGTGTGAGGCGGCCGAAGTCGTTTTTGTGCTCGGAACGGAGTCAGGAATCAACGGAGAAGCGGGAGAAAGGTAACGTTGGCTAACGCGTGCAGCCGCCATTGTTTATGAGCGGGCGGAGAGCGAGGCCTTCCGAATAATCCATGGATTTAACCACTTATAGACTCGCACACCAAACGTATATCGTGTATTTGATTTCAGTAGCTTTCTATTGAAATATCCGCCTGCATCAAATAATGTAATGAAGTGTTAGCGAGCTAGAAATGGTTCAACGGTCCTGTCGTTAATACGATTCGAGTCGATAATTGCCGCGAACATGTGCACAGTAATGTCCACGTTATAATCAGGTACGATAAATAATCATCACGGTGACATTTAATGTTCTCCTTAGGGGCCGAGTTGTGTGTCTTCGCGCAACCGAACCAAACGGGCCCGGTTTGAAAAACGAGCCGCGCCAACGGCCCCCGTGTCATTCGGAAAAAAATAGACTCGAGTCGTGTCCGTGAATGGAAACGGATCTCAGCCGTGACTGACTGTCGGTGTAGCCCTGGAGGGGGCGTGTTTGGCGCGAATAACGGGCCGCGCGACACATGTGGAGCTGTTGCACCTGCCGAGCCACCAAACGAGATGCGTTTAAACCCTCCTCCTACCAGGGTCCCCGGAGACCTCTTCCAGCGCCACAGATCACGCCGTGTTGAACACAGTCAGCTTTGACCCGACCAGGGGCACTGAAAGGACCCCCCTTCCCCCTCCCTGGGTTCAATAAACTTCCTCTAATCAGCAGCTATGGTTGTGTGTGTGTGTGTGTGTGTGGGAACAAACGCATACAACCCCAACATTCAGCTTTCAATGACACATGGACAAAAAACAGCAGGTTTTCTCCTTTTAGAGAGGATGATATCCACAAATAGTGGGCTTTTCTTGTTCATTAGTTTTGCGCTACGGGCATTGACGGGGCATTTTTGGCAGAACTCCCCCGCTGTGTTTAACAATAATTCCTAGTAATATAATTGAACAATGAGCAGGTTGACCTCTGTGTGTGAAGTGAAATGTTTTATAGAGACACCAAACAACTACAAATGGTCCTATAGACAGTTTGGTCTTATGAATAATAATTTAATTTAAGGTTTTGGATTTTTTTTTAAAAAAGACACTTTTTTCATTATTTATTTGATCCATTTATCCATTTATTTGACCATCTCCCAGTAGCCAAAAGTTAGAACTAGCGTTGCTGTCTACAGCAGGCCAGGATGAATGGCAGTTTAAGGCTTCATGACTTAGATACCCTGCAAATGTAATGCTAATTAGGCTAAAGGTTTAAAGGTGGCAGAGGGTCACCGACTCCTACGTCTTTAATGTAGGGCTCCAACTAAGTGATTTTCATCCCTAACATGTCAGAAAATAGCGAAAAAAGGAGGCATCTTCACACGGCTTGTTATATATGTCCCAATACTAAAGACTTTCAGTTTTGCTTAAAAGATAAGATATCAAACTGGTTACAGAGTAATTTTCTGTGGATTAATTTATTGACTGATTAATTATTGAGTAATAAAAGCTAACTGTGTCAGCTCTTCTTTATGCACATTTCTCCCTTCTCCCGACAGGCAAGGAGAGATGTCATACTACTCCTCTCGTAGTTCGTCTCGGGCCACTGACTGTAAAGTGTACGTGGGTGACCTGGGCAATGGTGCTGCCAAGGGGGAGCTGGAGCGGGCGTTCAGTTATTATGGCCCACTGAGAAGCGTCTGGGTGGCGAGGAACCCACCCGGGTTCGCCTTTGTGGAGTTTGAGGATCCAAGAGATGCAGAAGATGCTGTGAAAGGCATGGATGGAAAGTGAGTGTTTTTACTATTTCAGTAGTCTCTTTGTATTAACATTTAAAGCGCAGTAAACATAAAGATTTAACAAAAATGGCCCACGGCAGTGTTTAGCGCTCACGTTTTGCTCTTTACCCGTGCTACCTCGTAACAGACAAAATTAACAAAAATAGTCACATTTTACGAAATTAGGAAGACAAAAGTGCCTCGACCGTTCCCGTCGCTGGCCTCTTGCTGACCTCCTTTCTGCTCAGGGTCCTTTGTGGTTCCCGTGTTCGTGTGGAGATGTCGACGGGCCTCTCCAGGAAGGGCCGCGGGCGCCCCAGCCGACGCCAGTTCGACCCCAACGATCGTTGTTACCAGTGTGGGGACCGGGGCCACTACGCCTACGACTGCTACCGCTTCAGCAAGAGGGGCCGTCGCAGCAGGTGAAGAAATAGTCTCTCCTGCACGTGGTTGTGGTTCTTCAGTGCGCGTTAGGTGTTTACGCTCACGGAGCTCAGCATTTGTTGCTCTGATGCAAACCGTATTTTCCGTCTTGTACCACGAAAGGAGCAGAGGACAGACGGGAATAAAACTTTGTCTTTCCATTTCAGGTCTCGGTCCAGGTCCAGGTCCAGGTCCAGGTCCAGGTCCCGTGGACGCCGCTATCGCTCTCGCTCCCGCAGCCGTAGCCACAGCCGGTAAGTCAGGATCTAAACACGGTTGCACATTATGAAATACTAACAGGAAATGGAGGTTCTTGTTGGTTGTTTACAATGTGAAAACAGCACCCAGACCAAAATGCCCCTGAGCCCGAATGTGGTGGTGTGAGCTACAGGTGATATCAACCTCAGCGAATCGCAGAGAACCAGATTGACATCTAAACTGATGAGTCACTTTTCAAAGCAGATTAAGAGCTTTTCCCTGTTTTAAATTCTGGAACTGGGCCTTCTATCTTACAAGAGTTAATTAACACGTGCACACGGTTGTTTTTATATTGAATAATAAATGATGATAATCAGATGAGCCTCTTGTTTATTTTTCAGGAGCCGCCGCCGATCTCCATCCTATTCCAGACGCAGGAGCAGGTGAGAACGGAGCTTGTTGAACTGAAGTTAACTGTCATGGCGGTGCTCTTTGTGTTGTTTGCAAGCTGCTCCTCATCGGGGTTGTTAGTCAAGTTTTTTTTTTCACCTGGGAGGAGGACTGAAGGGCTGGACCGACGATCATTACCTCCCTCAGGGACCAATTAAGCACTCGTGCAGCGCGTGTAATTTGTTCAGCCTCCCTCCGCTCGTTAACGCCTTGAGCGTTGCTGTCGTTTCCACCACAGCTGTAATTAAACCCACTGTATTTCCTGTAACATTAGGTCCGGCTCCCCGGCCCGTTCCAAGTCCAGGACTCCGGTGAGAAGGTAGGTTGTGTAAGCTGCATGTTTAAACCCTAATTACACAGTTTGTATCTGGAACCCGTCACGTCCTGGTGACGTGACTGTAGAATGAGACGCGCAGAGTAAAATTGTTTTGCTTTGTGATGGTCGCTGCAGTTGTGTTGGCTGTGTTTACAAAAATCAATAAACCAGTTTATCCCTGTAAGATGTACCCGCTCTCTGCAAATCACGTTTTTGGCTGGACCAGCCACGGTCCGGCGGCTTGTGGGCCAACACACGTGGCCGTCATTCAGACGCATTCCTGCGGGCTTTTCTGTAAAACCTGTACAGATAGGAGGTATAGTGTACAGTGTCACGTTTAGCAAGTCACACTGTCAAAAATGTCAAATTTTTCATGTCGAAAAATTTGAATATATCCACATAAATGGACCGGACGGTGACGAAGAGGGCAACGACTTTAAGTGCAGTGAAGAGGAGGTTATATTCATGTGCTCTGCTACAGGATGACTTGTGGCAGTTATGTCCTGAAAGTTTCTCCCAAACTCAAACGAAACAAACGGAAAACTTGTTTTCTCTGACGGGTTGTTGAATCAACCCGTCCGCTTGCTTGAGGGGCGGGTCAGCACCACACAATGAGATGTAGGAGGTTTGAGGATGTCTGCAGCCTCCGGTTACCAGTGAAACCCTTTTCTGCTTAGGTTTACAAAGATTTTTACATAATCCCAGCTTTATCATTCAATAGTGTTGCAAGTAAACTTTTTTTCCTTCCCTCCTCCAGCCGCTCCAGATCTCGGTCTCGGTCCGGCTCTGCGCCCAGAGGACGCTCCGTCTCCCGATCCCGCTCACGATCTCAGTCGGCTAACCACAAGAGGAACAGGTAAACCCTCAGTCCAGATGTCTCTCATTCACTGAAACAGGGTGTAGGCTGTCTAATAAGTTTCTAGTGCTTAGTTCTCATAAGACATTTAGAAGTATGTAACACCTCAGTAGGAAGAAGCTCCAAGTAAGGTCTACATGATCCATTATAGATTTTAGATAGAACAGTTCAGACCACAACTGTCTTGCGTTCCAAGGGAAGGGTCAGTTATGTTCTTCACGCTAGCCAGAGCTAGACGCTCCATCCTAGGCAGGGGAGGACTGTTAAATAGACCCTCCTTCCACCCGGGCGCGTCATGCTGCCACCAAACGACCGCCACGTGACGACGAGACGGGCGACCGCCGAGACCCCGCCGCCTCCTCGGCACAGGGAGACCTGCATCGTGTGCCATGTCTTCTGCCTCTGCTGTTGGCCAATAGTGGAGTGGAGGGGTTAGAGGACAGGGACTTGGGCCCTCTGTCTGAATTAGGGAAGTGTAAGTAGATGAAAAGATTAGACCTCTCTCTTGTGCTCTCTTTTCCAACGCTTGAAAGCTCTGCCCTGTCAGCATTGTTTGACCTCAGTGTAGCTCTTCATCAGTCCCACGTGATCTTGAAAAAAGAGCACATGAAAGACGGTCTGGCTCAGCCTGTAAACTGTTCAGACTCACAGCAGCTAAATCCAGTCAGGTGCAACCATATCCTCTGTACTCTTGCTTTCCCTTGACCTCACCCGCCCTAGATGTAGCTCTGTTCTAAATAATAAAATTTTGGCTGAATCAGCAAGAGAGAAAAATCTATTTATTGGATTAACAAGAGTTAAGTAAAGATGGTCAGGGATAGCATTGTAAATGTTTTACTACTTGATTCAATTTTAATTCGCTATCCTGAATTTGGCTAGATCGAGAGAACTCTCCAGAAAATATTAGCTGAGATCAGACAAAACAGCACCGTTGGTGTGACTAACGGTAAGCATCTTTGCAGCACAGTTTTGTTTATTTTTCATATTTTCTTTAAAGCGTGTGATGGGAGCTGGGCACTGCCAGCTGATCCCAGGCCCAGGGTCTGCCAGCTGGCGGTGTGTACGTCCTGCGGGAGGGTGACTAAGCGCTGACCTGAGATCAGCCTTCGCCTGCATCTGGTGTTAGACAGCGAGAAAGAGGTCGACCTACCGACCGAACCCTCCCCACAGTGAATGGGTGACCGTCTGTTCAACCGACGCACACGCTCAGACAAGATCAGCCCGCGCACACATACAGTTGTTCTACTAGAGTCACCCACCCAGCCAGCCAGCCTTCAGATGTACCAGAGGGCTGACCCACACAGATCAGAGTTCGACCGCTACCTTTTTAAATCCATTACCTACCTACCAGAGTTCTTCGGCCTCTGTCTTAGCTTCTGAAAGTGAGAGAATGAGAGACAGAGAGAGCTGACGAGAGATCAGTCTTCAAGAGCCTCCCCGAGTTGTAGTCATCCGTCCTTCAGTCCTTTCATCCTTCGCTTCTCTGTACTTGTTGTTTCTGCCACTGTCTCCAAAGGTAACCAAAAATCAAACCCCCTGACAAGCTCATGTTGATGATGAAAGAAGAATGCACAGACTTGATGTAGCCTGGAAAAACTGGTGGTGAAAAGTTGAGCCTTTTAACAAGCATGCACAGACATACGGTACAGATGTGTGGCTGCATGTGAGAGTGCGTGGGTGACTGAGTGCAACATGAATTTTAATGGGCAGATATCTCTGCGGAGGCTTTGTCAGATATGTTTTTCTTCTTGTGCCACACATGTCGCAACATCATTGCCCTTTTAAGCTGCTTTTCCATTGTAGTATCTGCTTTAGTGCTCAAACTCAGTGCGAGAGTAGTGGTGGCGGCTTTCAAAACTGTAGTTACCCCTCTGGTCATGCTATAGAGCAGTTTCCCTCCGTTTGTGCTGCCTCCCTCTCTGTGTATGTAGTTGTTGAAGGATTAAGTCCTAAACCTCCACTTAGAGAAGAAGTTATGCCAACAATCTGTTCTAGGAGCAAGTGAGGCGATGGTTTCAGGGACTCGTCATTTGTTTGAATGGGTGTTTGTTTGCCCTGGGGGTTCATTTATGTGTTAAGCTTTTGTCCCTGGACAGTTATTTTTCTCAATAATAGAGATTAGTTGCAGGAGATGAATCTGACACTTAAAGAAAGACTTTTAAAAAATAAAAATAAAAATCAGTGGCCTGAAAAAGTCCGGGCACCTCTGGTCAAACTTTCTGTTACTGTGAGTAGTTGGGCGAGTAAAAGAGGAACTGATCTCCCGAAGGCACAAAGTTAAAGGTGAAACATTCCTTTCAAATTTTGAAGAAGGATAAGTGTATTATCGTTTGTGTTAAAGTGAAAAAAGGAAAGAACCAGAAAATACTAAAGAAATGTTCGATCTTTAACTCTGTGCCTTTTGAAGATTCAGTTCATCTTTTAGTCGCTTAACTTTTCACGGTAACAAAGTTTGACCAGAGGTGCCCAGACTTTTCCTGCCACCCTTACCAGCGTCCATCCAGTCTGGCACAGAAGTTGTTCACTGCATTAAGACGTTGGGTAATGTGGGAAATTTTTCTCTCTTTTTCTGATCATTCTTCCAGCCTCCCCTGTGGCGAGCTAACGTCTCTCTGTTTCTGTTTCAGTCGTTCCCGCTCAGCAAGTCCAAACCGCAGCCCTACGCCAGCAGACGACTGAGTGAAGAAGACTATTAGTGCCCCCCCCCACTGTCCTTAACAGACAGACCCTCAACCCCTGCACCATGTCTGCTTTTACAGCCCTAAAGCAGCTGTTTTTTTTTGTACTTGTGTGTCTAGTCTCAGTCGTTGAAGTTTCATTTTCTCCCCAGGACTGTAGTCGTTGCGCAGCCTCAGATTGTTTAACCTATAGTCAGAATAGCAGACAGACAGAAGTCAGTTTCCATTGGACAGGGATTGTTTTAAATGTTCCTGATGCTCTCCTCAGAAGTTGCGCGTAGCAAGTTTAAGAGGCAACGACTTTGTTAAGGTGTAATACTTGATGTTGCGGGCTTTTAGCAGTGGTTCGGGCAGTTCATACAGTAAACTGCAGTTGAAGATAGCCCAGTTGATGCGGTTCTTGAGGGCGTGCATATGGTATCGTTAAACCTGATTTTATTCCCTACTCTTAAATTTGTGAACTCTCATAAATTTTTCCACGTTGAGAATCTGCAAAGATATATATATATATATATATATAGTTGTTTTTTGTTTTTTTGTGTGTGTTGCACTGCAGTGTGATTTTTGAGTTCAGACGCTGTTTAAGTGTTCCTCTCATAATGACATACGTTCTGGCCTGCATGCCTCTAAATACAACGTCACATTCCTACTGTTTGTTGTTTCTGTGCTGCACTGCCCCTTTTTACACACCTGATCAGCTATACTGCTGAATAGATTTTTTTTTTTTTCTTCCCCCCATGTGTTGATTTCTGATTTTTTTTTTTCCTGTGACCTTTTTGATTTTTAAAATAAATACAGTTCTCAAGGTTGTTTTGGGTTTTTTTTTTCTCTGTAAGGGCTGCTTTAACAGTTTGGTCCTGTTATTTGGTAAGACAGTGGCCGTTTTATTTTTGAATAAACCTCTTCAACTTACCTCACTGTCTTTTATTTCGTTCATTCATTTTATTCACTCATAGAAAATACTGAATATGTTAGCTGCAGGTTTCCATTACAAATGTATTTTGTTATTAGTGGTGTATTAGTGGAGTTACACATCTGTGTTTTTTCTGTATTTGTGTGCAATGGAAAGGACAGGTTTTAAACTACAGGTGCAAAAACGGCATGTTACGCACTCTTCTACAAATACACTGACAGTTAAAGGAACAAAAGTCAAAGTAATCAATACCACTTATTAGATTTCTCTTTATATATGTGAACCCATGAAAGCACCTCAGGTTATTTATCAGAAGAAAAGCTATGTATACATTGTTGGATTAAATGACGGAAATGTTACGTCAAAAATGCCGTTTACCCTGTGTGTTCTCCTATTGGCCTTCACTCAAATCACAAGTAGATCGACAGCAGCCTGAGCCAATCACCGCACACGGTGGCGTTGCGGTGGGCGTGGAAACCCAAGCTTCGTTTTTCTTGATTTTTCCGTCCATTTCAGTTCGTCGTCACTACCACCATCCTTTTTAACCGGGACAACATGGCTACTGCAGCGAGCCGTTATTACAGCGAAGACGGCAGGGCAACGAAAAGACAGAAAACCGACGGAATGGCCACGGTAAGTCGGTTTTGTGGGAGCCACGCAGGAGATTAGTTCAACTTGCCTAGCAGACACACTCGGCTCGGTTGCAGGCTTCTTTGTGGAGTTTAATTCATTCAGATACGTGTTGGCATTAAAAAAAAAAAGTCACGACGCGTCACAAGTCGTTAAATCCGTGTGTGAGCGAAGGGTTGTCGTTCATAACTCTTTTTATGAGCGTTGTCAGTTCAGCGTCGCATATTAGCGAGGCTAACTAGGACACACGCCGACACATGAACCGTACATGGTGTCTGTACCGTGCGGTCTGACTGGGATCGTTATCAGGGCGGTTTTTTTCCGCGGCCGGGCCTCGCATGAGCCCGGCTTTGTTCTAGCACCGCGAACGTTAGCAGCTTGCTAGCCGCGAGCTACACACCGTGATCAGAGGACCGACCGGCAGCAAAAGCAGCCGCTGCTCCGCTAATGGCGTCTCGTACCGCTGCTTTGTGCGGAGTGACGACTCTATTCATGTTGTTCGTGCACGTTTGATTAAAGCAGCGTGTCTTAAATTAGGGGAGAAAAAACGCGGATTAAATTAAACACGAAACGTTAAACAACACGCGCATCGCTGTAATTAGCCGCCCCCTCCCCCAGCTACTGCCCCGAGTCACCCGAGGTTAATTAGTGTTTTTATTACGGGCGAACTTGACACAAATACCGAGCAAGAGTAAGTGACACAATCACTTGATTCTGAGAATAACAGAATTCATCTCTTCCTATGTTGGTTTATATGGCAGGCACAGTGCCCACTGATCAACCAAAAAATTAAAAGAAAGACACTAACATCAGAACAAATCCTCTTATAAAAGGCGCACACGCGACGTAATAAATATGCACAAAATAATACGTGAGAATTTACATTTCTTCTATATCCAACAAGTGAGCAGCAGTGGTGCTTCCTTGAATATAAAACTGTGTAAAGTGCAAATTATAGGCAGAGTTGTAAACGCATTTCCCGATTTATAAAACTGGACCAAGGATTTATTTTTAGGCCTACATGTGCAAAACAGTTGAGCAAGAATAATAACGAAAAACCTGCATCAGCATATAAGGGTGTCAAAACGATGCATTATGTACATTTCACACACTACAAATAGCCGGTGAATCAACTAATTCAATCTCAAAAAACACAATCAGAGGTCAGATCAGCGAGCAGTCCTCCTTTTTTTCTTTTTTTTTCTTAAACTGCAAGAAATATCCGAGGACTGTCCTAGACAGATAAGGAGGCAGCAGAGAAGGAACATCTTGTGCCACACTTTAGATAAGTACACGGCACCATTGAACATGTTTTGCCAATTTTGTGTGTTTCTGTGACACAGGGATACGAGGATCCACACAAGACCCTTCCGTCTGTGGTGGTGCATGTCCGGGGGCTGGTGGATGGTGTTACAGAAGCTGACCTTGTGGAGGCTTTGCAAGAATTTGGAGCAATCAGGTGGAGAAAACAAACTTCATATTTGCCAAAATATGTTAAAAGATTTAAAATAAAACACTTCATTTTTACATTGCAGATTAATAACTTTGTTGTCCATTATCTGGATTTCAACACAGGCCAAGGTTCGGTTCATTTTGGATCTAGTTTGGTGGCGAATTGTAACCTTTTTACCTGGAGGATATGGAGTTTAGAATAAGAGTTTGACAGGCAACTAGCTGCTAATTTGGTCTAGTTGTGTTCACGGTGTCTGCTTTTATGTCTAACCCCTGCGTTACTGTTGTTTTTAGCTATGTGGTGGTGATGCCCAAGAAGCGTCAGGCACTGGTGGAGTACGAAGACATGAACGGATCATCCACAGCCGTAACCTACGCTGCAGACAACCAGGTTTACATCGCCGGACACCCAGCCTTTATCAACTACTCCACGAGCCAGAAGATCTCCAGACCGGGAGACTCTGATGACTCCAGAAGTGTCAACAATGTTCTTCTGCTCACCATCATGAACCCCATCTACCCCATCACCACGGTAAATGCAAAGATTTGGGCTACGACACTTTGCCGTGTGGTTTCGTCTCTGGGTTTTAATTCCGACTGGGTAATGGCCCTGGTGTTAGTTAACATCTGCAGGGCAGCAGTGAGTCCCAGCCTGAACAACTGACAAGCGTGTTTTTGAAATGTAAGTACTAAATGCACAATAGGCTGCTAATGCTAAAGTTTTAATTTTAGCTTGTATTTTCTGTCCTACTACTCTGCTGCCCCTGGAGTTGAAATCATGTTTGGCAAGCTGAAGTATTTTTTTAATGACATGACTACTATCATGCTGTCAACCGCTCGAAATGCAGCAATCATCAAACATTAGCCAGTCCCGGCTTCTCTATTGGGAGGATTTGCTGCTTTTCTGTTTTATTGTGGTCTATTACTGAGCTGCAACTAACGATTATTTTCATTATCAATCAGCATGTTTTTTTCTTGTTGTTGTTTCTTTAAATGTGGCCATTACAGTGAGAAAAAAGTCTGGGGAAAAAAACTGATGTGCGTAAGGAAACAAAATCGTGTCTCAATCAAATCGTGAGATGCGCATAGATTCCCAGCTGCACTTGAAGTGTTCATAGCAAACTAAGACACGTCTACCCAATTTTTCCCTCTCACACCGAGGTCAGATTTAAATGCTACAGTTTTTGTGCCCGCTGTGATTTAACATTGAGCTGTTTCTGTGTAGAATGTATATATTTATTTATTTCAACTCTGCACATGTTCACAGGACGTCCTCTACACTATCTGCAACAACTGTGGGCCCGTCCAGAGAATCGTCATCTTCCGGAAGAACGGCGTCCAGGCGATGGTTGAATATCCTTTTCCATTTCCCACGGGTGCTGTCTGACATGGGGTCCCACTCTGATTGTGACTGCGTCGTGTTGCCTACCGGTGTGTTTCCTCAACATTGTATGAACAGAGCGGTGGTTGGTGCAATGTTAAGCTGTAACGCCTGTTCCTGGGTACAGACAAACCTGTTCTAGAACCTGTAGGCGGATTTCATAGATGCCCATTATAAAAGCAGTCAAAGTTAAATGGTTACTGGCTGGAAGTGCACATCCACCTTTTTATTAATGAATGAATGAATTAATTAATTAAAGCAGTTGCTGGGTGCACAGGAAACAAAACCCTGCACTTTGCCAAGGAAGCACATTTTAAAATCCCTGTAGAATTAAACACGAACTACGAACAACATGGCCGTGTGCAGCTATTTTTTTTTAACTGTTTAGTGGCTCCCGGTAGGCCGCATTATCGTTCATTCATAAAGGTAGCCATGTACTTCCTGTCTTGTCCTTAACCCAGTCATCACGTTTGACTCTGTGCAAAGCGCCCAGCGGGCCAAGGCATCACTCAACGGTGCAGACATCTACTCCGGCTGCTGCACGCTGAAGATCGAGTACGCCAAGGTATTACTGCAACGCACGACACTACCAGTGTTCATACACAAAAAGGGCGTAGTGAGCACACAGCAGCGTGAATAGCTGAACAACAGAATGCAAAGCAACACCACAGCCCTGCTGGGAGTACTGGCTTTCTGAGTTGACCTAACACCCAAAATAAAAATGAATAGTTATGGTTTGTAACGTGTCTTCATGCTTGTATTCGTATGAATTGTATCTCTTCAGCCCACTCGCCTGAATGTGTTCAAGAACGACCAGGACACCTGGGACTACACAAACCCCAATCTGGGAAGTCCAGGTAAAACCTCAAACACCCAAACACACTCCCAAGCGTTTGCTGAGCGTCACACACGCGTTGTAGCTGAGAAGCCTGATACTGTCAAGCGCCCTTATTGCCACTGTGGGGAGTTTCAACAAGCAGGCTACTGGGAAGATGGAAGCAACACCCTTCACTGATAATGCTACTAAACAGATGAATTATAAATTGTGTCCAGTATACTACTACAGCATTGTGGGAAGAACTCCAGTGGCATTATGACTGAAGTGTTGCTTTGACTCTTACTCTAAAACTTCTCAATACACACTATGGTCAGGGTTCGTAAGAAGGAGTGAAAAAGTTTGAGAAAAATCATGGACATGATGTGAAGAATATTCAGGTTAGGTGGCTCATGACAATCCAACTGTGAAATCCTTGTCTTGCGAAATTAGTGGGCATCAATTTTAGCGTGAGAACCAGAAATGTGAAGAACGGCCCAAGTACTTTAAAGCTAAAGATGGAGGACGCTGCTGTGTGGTGGGAATGGCAGCAACACATTTGCAGACAGAAAAACGTTACATTGCTCACAAGCGAATATCAGCGAAAATTATATATATATATATATGGGGACGGGCTACAATTTATGGAAATCTGCATCCTGTGTCAGCCACTGAGCTGTAATTACTGCAGAAATTAACTTCCTGGTAAATTTGCTGCCGGTAATGATGCACTGGCTGTACATTCAGTAGTTGGACACATACCATGTATATGTAGCATTTTACCACGGGTTGGACAGTGTTAAGAAATCACCAGTGTGAAATCCTTAAAGAGGAATTTATCCACTACTTTTTGTACATGTTCTTAGTCTTCAGTGTTTACTATTTTAAAAGGTTTGCGTGATCACAATGCTGCTAAATCTTTAATCTGTTTCACAGGAGATTTTCTGTCAGTGGAATAATTCAGAGGTAGATTTATTATTTAAGTATCTTATCGTATTCACAAAAGACTAGAGAACTGAAACCGTTTGCAAAACGAACACACTCTTGTATATAACTCGGTAACCTCATTAAGATTGAGACCTAATACAGCACAGACAAAAGCTGTAGGGAAGAGTCAAGTATTAATTCTCTGCAGGGGATAAATGAGACTGAATCCGGATTAGTGACACTTTTAGTCCATGTAGGTCCAGTGAATTTAAGTTTTCTGTACGTTACAAAAACAGCCCTTAGACAGAGGACAGACGTGCTGTTTTTTGTCGGAGACACAGTTGAGTGACGGCTGTTTTTATTAGCTCTGAAGATCCCCCACACACACACACACACACACACATATTTCTTCTTCATTGTCGCGAAGACGCAAACCTGTTGTGTGCAAAGTTTTGTTTTGCCAGCATTTGCTGTTCCTGCCTTCCGTACCACACCTGTCAGCTTGCGAGGTTTTTGGAATCCCCCGGGTGGAAAGAAGTTCAAACTGGTAGCTCTATTTCTAATTTTTAACAGCCAACAAGTATTTCAACTTTCAATTTTCAAATCACTGGAAAGCAAATTTTCTTTTCACCAAGACTGATCCTGGTCTTTTCCACTGTCATCTAACTTCCACCATCAGATTCTCCCACTTAGTTGTATTTTATTTTAAACCTGATAGAAAAAATCAAACAGATGGCCAAAGCCACGGTGAAGCACTTCCCTGACCTGTGACTGACGGTCAGAGAGTCCGTCTCTGTACAGCCAGAAGAGGTTTGATGTCAAATGGAAAGTGGTTCTGACAAAGACCAGTTGGTCAAACTAGTGTCAGCCTCATCTGAGAGTCATATTAAGTAGCAGAGAAAAGTGAGGACAGAGGCATGGACCAGCATCAGTAAAAAGGCTGCGTCTGCAGCATCATGTAACTCTTTATCCCCTCCTGATAAATCAGTGATCTCAAATCTCAATCAATTTAAAAAAAACAAACAAAAAAAACATGCACAGGTCAGGACTTGTGCTAAGAGGGTGAGGCAGAATACATGCTGACAACATCACCACTCAGCAACCACCATCTCCAGTATCCACTTCTTCAGTGAGGACACAACCACTTTCATACAGAGGGCCAAATGTCCCCCGAGATACAAGGGGACATAAGCTACAAGACACCACCCATTCAACATGATGACGTAGGACTGATATACCACTCATTCCTCATCTCCGCATTCCAGCACAAGAGCCGCGAAGACAACGCACACTTCCGGGGGGTGGGGAGTTTTTGGGCACTGAGCTACACTTGGTCCCCCCCCCATTCCCCCTTCTTCCTTTCTTAACCATTTTGAGACACAAGCGAATGACACATTGAAGCAGGCCAAAGCTTGCATCTACAAACCCCCACTGTCTACACCAAATGGAGACTGATACCAGCGAAGACACAGCATCCACCCAAACAGAAGTAGTGACAGGCATCTCTCAGTACAGCAGATGATGCACACTGATACTAACCAGTCGACCAAGATCACATTTTTTTTTAAAAGACTTGGCCCTCCCTGTATTGTTACGGGCCGCATTGCTCGTCACGCTTGTCGACATGAAAACAAAAACATTCGAGCAACACACCGACACTCGCTGATGCCGTACCAACTGATCCAATAGATGACTCACACCTCCGAACCAAGCTGTAGCCAGTCACACTGGAGTCAACACAAGACAACTGATGAAGACAAGACACTGCTGACAACACCATCAAGCACACTCAGAGCCAAGTCAGGCCCATTTTTGGTTTTACCCCTTATGTGTTTCCTCCCACATGGAATTCAGCTTTTCTCTCTTGCTCTTTCTCCTCATCTCCTCATCTTTTCCTCCCTCTGATTTTCTTACTACATTGCATCCCTGTTAAGCTATCCCTTTTTTGAGTGCAGCTTTTTTTTTTTTTCCTAAATATTTTTAAAGTCTCTAGAACCTGTGTAATGCCTTCCATGTGATGCAGGTTTGGCAATTTGCGGCTAAGAGGAGCCAGCTTCCCAACTGAAATGTGCTCTATGGCAGCCTCAAGGCCTACCCGTGGGCAGTAAGCGGACTATTCCAAAATGGAACAAAAAGGATGGAAACGCCAGCGAAACAGCCAACTGCCCCACCCCTCCAGTGGGCGTTTCAACTTGATAAAACCAGGAATCGGTCCTGAAGTGGAGAGTTGTTTCCCCAAAAGAGGAAATGGATAAGAGTATGGGATGAAATGAGTTGAGTGGAGAGTGGTGGGACTACTGCTGCAAATGTCTTCCTCCCACTGTTTGTAAGCATGCAGTAAGTAAATCGAGACCCTCCTCAGGGAACATAACTGCACAGCACCACATGACCCCAAAGCCCAGCACCCAACATCGCCACACAAGACTGACATGACTCAGATTTTCTCCTCATACAGGCCTAATCTTTCTTTTTCTGGCAGAGGGTGATGGTTGTGGTTCTGTCGGAGCCTGCGTTTCTCTTGTCACTCAAACCTGCTGTGTGTTTGTTCGCTATGTCTCGTCGCTCCCTCCGTTGGCAGTTTCCAGCCATCAGGAATCTCATCTATGTTTGTGGTACCCCGGATTTATGTGATAGTTTCTTTGGGAATGAAATCATGTTTTTAATCTGATCTGGGGAAAATGATTGTGAACTTGACCCATGACCGACCCTGGTTTTTATTTTTATTTTATTTTTTTTAATTATTCTTTTTTTTTTTTTTGGACTAAGCGTAACATAACCTGGAAAGCCAGGACAGCTTATCATCCACTAGCCACAGTGGCTGCTGGTGTCCAAAATTTACAAGCTGCTTTAGATATTGTCGTTGCCAAATTTTCTAGAAACTGCAAGAGCCTGGTTGGTCACCTGCTGAGGTACCAAGGCGGCCGCATTTCATAATTAATTTTTTGTCCGCATTATCCTGAAATACTTCCGTATGAAGGCATACAGCCTTGTCATGAGTGGTTTTACTGCACTCTTCTGACATTTAACTGGGGTAATTTCATATTTGCCCTTTTTTATAATTTAAAAAAATGTACCTTTTTGATTAACCTGGCTTCCATTCTGATTGTGTATGATTATTGTGTACCTGTACAGATGGTGATGCAGATGGCAATGGGAGCAATGCAGGTGTGTGTGAGCGTACAAACTTTATTTTTAAACTTAGCCATTTGTGATACTTATCCAGAGTGATTTTGTTTGAGATCTTTACCCTCTTCATTTCCTAGATCATCAGCATCCACCTCATCTTTGCCATTACCCCCTGTTCCAATTTATATGCTAAAGGTTTACCATTGTGGATGTTGTCGGGTTAAAAGGGTGTGTGTTTTAGGAGCATTTCCTTAAAACCTAATATTGGTCTCGCCATTTGTTACATTCCCATGACTCCCTCCCCATTTCCCTTGACTAATTTTTAATACAGATCAATGTCAATCACTAAAATAACTTCAGCCACTTGGTTTGTCTGTTGTAGCCTGCCCGGAGTGTAATTGGGGGGGGGGGGGCGTATACATCTGTGCTGGTATGGCCCTTAGAGACGAGCTGAATCAATCTTTGAATGCATGTGTCTGTCTCCAGTACTACTTTGCTTTAAATCCTTTTTATAAAGTTCCGCTGACAGATCATTTATCAACTTTATGGTTGTGCAGTCTGAGGCAGATTTTCGTGACTGTGTCAGTTTAACGCACATTTTAAAATGCTCAGACATCCCATTGTCATGTAGAGATTGCTGTCAGCCTTGTTTACAGTCTATTCTTGTCATATTTATGTCACTTTTTTTTTCTTTCTCTACCTTTTTCTCCTCCTCCTTTTTGTCTTCCTGTTCTTATAGAAGATGTCAATGCCAACCCCAACAAGCGCCAGAGACAGCCTGCTCTGCTGGGCGACCACCCTCCAGAGTATGGTAAGGCTCTCACGCCCCTGGGGAACAAGAAAACAAAATGAGACAAACATTAGTGCACAAAATACTGTGCATGTCTCTCTTAATGACTGAAAGCTTCAAACGACTGCTTCTGCTTATTACGTGGCCTATTTTCTATGTAGACAATCTAGACTGTTTAACTTGATGTATTTAGGTTAAAAAAAACGTTTTTTAAATGGTTCCTCCACGCAGTGGCAGTTAAGTGGTGCTGTGTTGTCATTTTTAACTGTATTACACACACATGCTGTATTTATGACACAGGGACCAAGTCATTTTCTACAACCAGAGACAGCGTTTCAAAGTAAAATCACACTCTTGCATTGACCTGGCCTCGCTTGATTGGCAGTTTTTTCTGTTCTCTCACTCACTGCCTCCGTTATTCAGGTGGGGGTTACCATGGCTACGACGAGAGCTACGGATCCCCACCCTATGAGGGTCGGCGTATGGGTCCACCAATGAGAGGGCGTGGGGGAAGGAGCTATGGGCCGGGCTACGGACCTCCTCCCCCTCCTCCTGGCGAGTATGGTGCCCACGCTGATTCTCCAGTGGTCATGGTGTACGGACTGGATCCTCTGAAGATGAACGCAGACCGTGTTTTCAATATCTTTTGTCTCTATGGCAACGTAGAGCGGGTCAGTTTCTGACAGTAGACGTGTCTACTTTTGCTGTAAAATGTGACAATTAGACTAAGACGAGGAATTGTCTGCTGAAAATGGCTCTTAACAGTTGGAATTGAAACCAAAGTCAGTTTTTCACGTATGGTTGGAGCTTTTCTCTATTTAGGAAACAGAAAATGTTTACTGAGAGCGCAGCCATCCATAACTACACAGCCTAGCTCCAAACTTCCATTTCACACCTGACAACATGTATGAACAAAAGCCTGGCCGGCGCTGCCGCTTTTTACAGAAAACTGCTCAATCCTGTCTTGTGACACTATCCGCAGGTGAAGTTCATGAAGAGTAAGCCTGGGGCAGCCATGGTGGAAATGGGAGACTGCTATGCAGTGGATCGTGCGATTACTCATCTCAACAACAACTTTCTCTTTGGACAGAAACTGAATGTGTGGTGAGTTCACCCTGTCCAGTTCCAAAAACATTTCTGTTGTCCAGGAGAAGTGAGCTATGCCGCAAAGGAGAAAAGTAAAGCCAAACGAGACAAATTCAGGATATTCTATAGCCAAACCAACGGATCCAGAAGGAAGAAATAACTTGATTTAACTTTAGTGTTACTGAAGCATTGTACAGAGTTCAAGCCGTACAGTTTAATGCACCCCTCCCCAAATACAACCCATTTGTAGGGCAGTAGAAATGTCAGTGCTCCCGCCACTCCTGGTTTCTCTCCTAACTACCACATGAAAATAATTGTAAAATATGTAATTATCCCTCCCTGCAGTGTGTCCAAGCAGCAAGCCATCGTGCCTGGTCAGTGCTATGAGCTTGACGATGGTACGAGCAGTTTCAAGGACTTCCACGGCTCCAGGAACAATCGCTTCACCTCGCCAGAACAGGCAGCCAAAAATCGCATCCAGCACCCGAGCAATGTGTTGCACTTCTTCAACGCTCAGCCAGACGTCACGCCAGAGGTCTTCTCTCAGGTCTGTAGACAGGAAGAAGAAATACGATGTGGAGGAAGAACTAATTTCACTTAAAATTGACCCACAACCACCAGCATCTTCTTGTTTAATTAAACTGGCAACAGGACGAAAACATTTCCTACCACCACTGATTTGGATTTTATTGCATTGTAATATATAGTATGTAAGGCCAATCAAAGTATTTTTAAAAATGTACTAGAATAACCATGTTGCAAGCTCTGACTACCAGAATAGAAGTGTTTTAAAGTGCTGTTGTGCACACAGTCCCTAATAAATGTTGTGCTCTTTACAGATTTGTGATGAGATTGGCGTCAAGTGCCCCGTCAATGTCAAAATGTTCACAGGAAAAAGTAAGCTGCTTTGATTCTGCTTTTATAGATGCACATTTGTTTTTGAGCAAAAAAAATGATAGTCAACATCACATGTGGCTGTTGTGACGTCTGGAATCACTTCATAGTAATAAAAGCAACATGACACATTTTTCAACCAAAAGTAGCGTAACCACCTGACTCAAGAACTTTGACTTTAGTTTTAGAATTGAGCAGTTTAAGAAAACCAGCCGTCAAACTCAACACAGACGAACGTTTAAACCGGGAAAACAATGAATCTCGAAATACCTCCAGAATCCTCATGCGGGATGCAGTGATATTTCTGTACGTTTGACCCCTCTAACCACCAGGCGGTGCAGCTCCCAGTGACCGCAGTGCTTCAGGTCTGCTAGAGTGGGAGTCCATCAATGACGCCATGGAGGCCCTGGCCATGATGAACCACTACCAGATGAAAAATGCAGGTATGTGTAAATTGTTTCTCCTGTGGTGCACAGAATCCTGAATTTAGAAGTGCTGTTGCTGATTTTACACATAATCAAGATGTTCTTGCAGTTATGACACTTGGAGACTGGAGTAACTTGGACAGGAGCAAAATTATGCTCAAATGTAAACAGTCACTGGCTTAAATAAACAAAGTCACTCAGGAAAGACTGATTCATTGAAAGGGGTCGTGTTCGTTGTTGCCTAACTTTCAGTCTCTTCTCTCTCTCTCTCTCTCTAGCTGGTCCTTACCCCTACACCCTCAAACTGTGCTTCTCAACCGTTCAGCATGCCAACTGAACGCACCCATTTTAGCCAGGAAGACGAAGATTGGTCCGCCATTCCCATGTTCACATGTACTTAGATGATGACTGCTTGCAACACATCTGGGAAAAGTTTATTTTCAAAAACACTTGAAAATACTGTGAAATATTACCGTTCACACTGCGATTGATCGCTGAAGTGCAAACTCCTTATATTTGGTATATTAAGCAGACTTAACCAGTGCTAATAAGCATTTAAAATTTTTGATATTTGTGCCCCAGGTGTAGTTTATAGAGTATCAGTACTTGTGTGTCTTCGATATTAAGTTGTCCTTTTTACTTTTTGTATTATAAAGTAACCTGACATGTGAGGAAGCATATTTGAGAGACTTGGGTTTTAAGCTCAGGTGGTGCAGTGGACAACATGGTTTTGTAAAAGAGTTGTCTTTTGAAAATTTTATTATAGCTCCCTTTTTTTCCCCCTTCTTTTTATTTTAATTGCTGCCTATTCAGTTCTGCGTCTCCGTGTCTGATATGCAGATGGAGAATTGTTTTGTTCTAAGAAAATAAAACAAATCAATTTCAAGTTGTTTATTGTGCTATCCTTCTGAATTTACTGTCTTTCGTTAAGTGTGTTTCTGTTTATCAGTGTTTTAAACAGTCTTAAGTTAAAGTTAACTGTATTCCGACCAAACCCTGTTCAATTGACCTGGAAGAAGACCGGACCAGGGCCTTGGTATTTGGTGGTGGGCTACCAAGACCTTAACTGTGGCAGTGGGTGCCCAGTCCACCATCCATACTGATTTTAAACAAATTTTGAGTATGTCAAGTCAAAATGTATTTATATAGCACATTTACTACAACCAAAGTGCTGAACAGGCTTGAAATACCAGAATGAACAAATATAAATTATAAAGCGTGTTCAAACTCAGACCAGACGGCGCGCACACTAAATTCGGTCAACTACGCATGTGACGGACAGAAATGAATAAGCTGCTCCGTTTTTGAAAAAATGAATCACCGCTGCTCGATGCAGCTGGTTCGCTCTGTCCACCTTGATCTGCACTCACTGATGTCACGCAAAATCTGGTGTGTGTGTGTGTGTGTGTGTGTGTGTGTATATATATCTGGTAACAAATGTATTGTGCTTTGTCCCTGTTAAATAAACAAATAAATATGGAGGTTAAACCATAGGTCACCCATATGGCATTTTAATAGTATCCCTTGTCACACATAGGAACTTCATTAAGACAACAATTACTGGAGTATGTGTATGAGCTGATTAGATTGATCTGATAACACTTAATTAAATCGTGACTGGATCCAACAGGATGTTGAGTGTTTCTGTACAGACTGAAGGCTGCTGGAAAGTGTCCATCCGGTCAAACCAGCTTCAGAAAGATCTTGGAAAAGGGTAGTGATTTGCGACACAGTCCGTTTAAACTGTGCAACACTGAACCATAGACAGTTTGAATGAACTGGTGACACTGTAACGACTGACTGTGTTTAAGGAATAAAATCGAATCAACTCACAAAAACAAAACAGAGAACTAATCAGTGTACAAATCATGTAACATGCTTTAAGGCAACTTATATCTGAATCATAAACAAATCGAAATATTGATTAACATTTTACGTGAACAAAGCTGCCATATCAAGGTGCATGGGTATTTAGTTATCTTCTACATGTAGATGGGGGTGCACCGTTCCTGGAGATACTGCAATACCAGGTCGATGCGTGGAGTGGACGGAGCAAGCCCCTATTCCATCTCCCTGCTCCAAAAAGCAATTTAATATATGGTCCCCGGGTAGGGGACGTATCAGATATTAAACTGATAAGAACAGATACTACACTTGATCTTAGCCAAAAGGCCGAGAAGCGATAACGGGAAAGGGTCGCAGGGAACGAGCCCATTCTCCGCACAGGCCCGGTCACTGAGAGGTCCGACGGTTAATGATGTGTTTAGGCGACACTCGGTAAAACACAAAGCAAGTTCAATGAACGTTTTTACCTGTGAAATACCCTGCAAACACACAACATCTTTCTGGATTTATTTCAACGGAAAAAATAACCCAGGCATTTATAATGCAGTGCTCGGCTCGTCCTGGTCACTTGGTAAGCTCTCATCCGGTGACAATAGAAACCATCAGAAACTGAGATCTAATTCACAGCCTCGATAGAAACAAAGCTGCAGCAGGCAAAGACCGGGAGCCCATGTTGGCAAATGTTGCCGACGTTAAATATACAACAAATCTAAGGGAGTTGTGGGGGAAAGAAATATAACGTGTTTTACTACGCGACAACAACATTTGAGCCATAACAGAGTTTATCAACATTAACTCTGTACATAATACATTCATTCACTGTCGACTTTGACAAGATTTCAAAATAGGTCATCAGGATAATCAGTAAACTGAAGTGAACAATAATATATTGTCAGATTCTTCTTCACTGACTGACAATATTGATAATATTATCAGGTGAATCGCGTTTGCTTCTTAAACGACGTTACTGATTCCTACTTTAATAGACACTGAAAAAGTTTAAGCACATTCAAAATCAAAGTTGAAAGGACATTGAGCTTGAATGAAGCTACTTGTAAACTGACATTTTGACTTTTGAAAGATCAGCAAATTTTCTTTTCCACATCTAATCAGGGGAGAGCGCGAACGCAGTCCCCCACTACCACAAATTATGCAGTCGAGATTCCCACATTTGGGGAATTCGCAGGGGTCAGCACAACCGGAGTGCAATGGCTGAGCCTCGCCCTGGGTGAACCACCTTCTTGATCATGGTATCTCCCCTGCCAGGTAAGTATGAGTTGTACAGCTCACACGCAGGGCAGCCTTTCACACACAAACTGGCTGACCGATGGTGCAGACAATCTACACATTGACACAACCACAGGCGACAGGGGGCTGTGGATCTGCAGGAAATCAATACACACCAAACACTTTGACCCAACGGCTGACAAAGATTATTTTTACATTTTATTAGATACAGTGCGCTTATATTTCCCATCATGCAATGCGGTATTTCCACACCAAAGGCTGAGCTCACATCATCTAGTGGATCTATTTGACCTCCTAAAACTGAGAAACGGCCCAACTGCAAGTTCAAGTGAGCCAAAGCTAAATCAGACTGCAACAAATGTTGTTTCATGTACATTTGAAATTCAGAGAAAAGAATAAAAACTCACAAAGCACGTTTTTCTCACATTACAACCACTTCCTGTTAGTGATGGTCAACTGCCAGTCTTGCTACTGCCACCTATTGTTCTGGAGTGGGAACAACACTGTGTCTTCAACACATTTATCTACGTTTCTCTAAATTGTAACTCACAGCGAGAAAAATGATTTAGATATTAACAGAAAATGAAGTGCACACAGTGTGTTTACCTTTTCTTTTCATCAGGCTGGGAAACAGCAGCAGCAGAAAAGATGCAGAGTGGATTTTCACTTGTGGAGAATGAGCCGTTTCAAAATAAACTGAAATGAAGCAAAGCAACACTATCAAACAAGGAAAGTTTGACAACTTGCCAAGATATTTTTTTTCTTATTCTGTCAGATGTGGAAAGGACTTTGAATACAGCACATTTCCTTTTCTGTTTGTGTCACTCATCAGTTACTAGTTTGAGCCATTTACAATCACATGCATGTCACCACTTTGCAGCTGGTAAAACGAGGATTAGACAGAATTCATACGAATCAACCCACCAAACAACAGTCAACTACTTGTTGTCTTAATGATTATTTATTTTCTACATGTAAAGGGGGGGTGCACCGTTCCTGGAGATACTGCAATACCAGGTCGATGCGTGGAGTGGACGGAGCAAGCCCCTATTCCATCTCCTGCTCAAAAATCAATTTAATATATGGTCCCCGGTAGGGGACGTATCAGATATTAAACTGATAAGAACAGATACTACACTTGATCTTAGCCAAAAGGCCGAGAAGCGATAACGGGAGAGGGTCGCAGGGAACGAGCCCATTCTCCGCACAGGCCCGGTCACTGAGAGGTCCGACGGTTAATGATGTGTTTAGGCGACACTCGGTAAAACACAAAGCAAGTTCAATGAACGTTTTACCTGTGAAATACCCTGCAAACACACAACATCTTTCTGGATTTATTTCAACGGAAAAATAACCCAGGCATTTATAATGCAGTGCCTGGGCTCGTCCTGGTCACTTGGTAAGCTCTCATCCGGTGACAATAGAAACCATCAGAAACTGAGATCTAATTCACAGCCTCGATAGAAACAAAGCTGCAGCAGGCAAAGACCGGGAGCCCATGTTGGCAAATGTTGCCGACGTTAAATATACAACAAATCTAAGGGAGTTGTGGGGGAAAGAAATATAACGTGTTTTACTACGCGACAACAACATTTGAGCCATAACAGAGTTTATCAACATTAACTCTGTACATAATACATTCATTCACTGTCGACTTTGACAAGATTTCAAAATAGGTCATCAGGATAATCAGTAAACTGAAGTGAACAATAATATATTGTCAGATTCTTCTTCACTGACTGACAATATTGATAATATTATCAGGTGAATCGCGTTTGCTTCTTAAACGACGTTACTGATTCCTACTTTAATAGACACTGAAAAAGTTTAAGCACATTCAAAATCAAAGTTGAAAGGACATTGAGCTTGAATGAAGCTACTTGTAAACTGACATTTTGACTTTTGAAAGATCAGCAAATTTTCTTTTCCACATCTAATCAGGGGAGAGCGCGAACGCAGTCCCCCACTACCACAAATTATGCAGTCGAGATTCCCACATTTGGGGAATTCGCAGGGGTCAGCACAACCGGAGTGCAATGGCTGAGCCTCGCCCTGGGTGAACCACCTTCTTGATCATGGTATCTCCCCTGCCAGGTAAGTATGAGTTGTACAGCTCACACGCAGGGCAGCCTTTCACACACAAACCGGGCTGACCGATGGTGCAGACAATCTACACATTGACACAACCACAGGCGACAGGGGGCTGTGGATCTGCAGGAAATCAATACACACCAAACACTTTGACCCAACGGCTGACAAAGATTATTTTTACATTTTATTAGATACAGTGCGCTTATATTTCCCATCATGCAATGCGGTATTTCCACACCAAAGGCTGAGCTCACATCATCTAGTGGATCTATTTGACCTCCTAAAACTGAGAAACGGCCCAACTGCAAGTTCAAGTGAGCCAAAGCTAAATCAGACTGCAACAAATGTTGTTTCATGTACATTTGAAATTCAGAGAAAAGAATAAAAACTCACAAAGCACGTTTTTCTCACATTACAACCACTTCCTGTTAGTGATGGTCAACTGCCAGTCTTGCTACTGCCACCTATTGTTCTGGAGTGGGAACAACACTGTGTCTTCAACACATTTATCTACGTTTCTCTAAATTGTAACTCACAGCGAGAAAAAATGATTTAGATATTAACAGAAAATGAAGTGCACACAGTGTGTTTACCTTTTCTTTTCATCAGGCTGGGAAACAGCAGCAGCAGAAAAGATGCAGAGTGGATTTTCACTTGTGGAGAATGAGCCGTTTCAAAATAAACTGAAATGAAGCAAAGCAACACTATCAAACAAGGAAAGTTTGACAACTTGCCAAGATATTTTTTTTTCTTATTCTGTCAGATGTGGAAAGGACTTTGAATACAGCACATTTCCTTTTCTGTTTGTGTCACTCATCAGTTACTAGTTTGAGCCATTTACAATCACATGCATGTCACCACTTTGCAGCTGGTAAAACGAGGATTAGACAGAATTCATACGAATCAACCCACCAAACAACAGTCAACTACTTGTTGTCTTAATGATTATTTATTTTCTACATGTAAAGGGGGGGTGCACCGTTCCTGGAGATACTGCAATACCAGGTCGATGCGTGGAGTGGACGGAGCAAGCCCCTATTCCATCTCCCTGCTCCAAAAATCAATTTAATATATGGTCCCCGGGTAGGGGACGTATCAGATATTAAACTGATAAGAACAGATACTACACTTGATCTTAGCCAAAAGGCCGAGAAGCGATAACGGGAGAGGGTCGCAGGGAACGAGCCCATTCTCCGCACAGGCCCGGTCACTGAGAGGTCCGAGTGTCCGCTCGGGTACCGACACGGCCCGATGAGGCAGAAACAAAAACACAACACACGAAGCCGAGGAAACGGGAAATGTGAAAGAAACCGTGTAGTTTCAATGAAGTAAACGTTGATGCACAAGGAGCTTCCCGCCGCTTCCTGGTCATGTGACACGATCTCGTCCAATAAGAATCAAAAACGTAACGCGATTTATTTTTTCTTTTTTTAAATTAATGATATAATTTCTATTTATTATATTTTAAACAACATCTAATGTATTAGTTGGCAGTTTTCACACTTTAAGTAATAACGTGGATTCAAAATTTGTGTAAATCCCGATTAACAAAACCTCAGATTACATCTAATAATAATCGATGACACAAACAGGGGGCAGGTCCGTGGACAAGCCGTGAGGATAATTGGATCGATCTATTTAACAACAGCAGCAGCACTCTCACTCAACCATGACGGAGACAAGTCACTGTTTATAGAGTGTTGACGGCGCAAGGCCTCGATATCACACTAGAATACTGACAATAAGTGCGACTTTAATGGGAATATCGATGTTTACCACATGTGGTTATGGGAAATAGACGTTTCTAAACAGATGTGAAACATCCTAGAAAAGTGAAGCACAACTTCCTCTCCCAGTTTGACATCATTGTGAACAATCAACACATTTCATACAAAAAAAACCCAACCACCACCAAACAAAGAAACTCGTGGATGAACATGGCCGCCTCAATTCACACGAATAGCTTTTCTCAGGTAAAATAAATGTCAGTCAACTAAAAAGGAATAATAAAAGGGTCTTAAAACGCTTAACGTGCTGCGATTATTATATCAGCCGCAGTGGCAAAAACTATGGGAGGAGGGAAACACGGGCAGGTTTGTTATTTTTCAATTCGGCCGACGCTGAAACACACGTCAAATACAAGAGTGGACGGGAGGGACAACGATGTAATGACTCGGCTGAGACCGGGCCACTGCGCCCCGAATCACGGGCCGGCAGTGGCTGGTGAGCCCCCGTGTGGCAGATGAAGCTGTGCAGAGGCAGAAACTGTACGAGTGACCTGCCGGGGGCAGCAATCCGCCTCTGCTGCGTCTAGTCTGCCGTAAATATCAACAGAAGAAGAAGAAGCCGAAGAAGAAAGAAGGGAGGAAGGAGGAGGCTAATCTAAATTAAGCTAAACTAGTTCACAAAGGGTTAATGACACTTTGATTATTATTGGACTGCAACCCGCAACTTGACGTTTGTTTTATGCAGCAGTACTGTAGTTGTGCTCTGTACGTTTGGGGGCGTGCAACCGGTGAACTTTACCACCAAAGACTTTAGGTAAGACACTTGTTTATAACCAGTTAGCGTCACTTAGCTCCAGGCTAACGTCAGTTACCCGAGCAGCAGGAGAATTCAGTCACTTCCCTCAGTTTCGCTGCAGTTTCATCGATCTCTAAAGACTCCGGACTCTGGGACCAGCAACCCTGCGATGTTGTCAGTCGCCATCAGGTCAGCTCTCACGAAATGTAAGTGTCAGCGGTTTTGTGTGTTCGTTGACTGGTTGTGTTATTGAGGAAAAGGCATGAAACATCACCCCGTGCTCCAGATGTTAACTTTAAAGGTGTTTGTCACGTCTGGCAGCTCGCACTAGTTTGTAAACGAAGATTTCCTTCACTGGGGTCAACAGAAGATGTGAAGGGCTAAGTAGGTGAAAGGTCACCATGCAAAGAGCTCGTCTCTGTGTTTTATTATACTTTACACCAGGGTTGCAGCTTATAGACCCAATTATGTTTTCATCAACAATTAACGTGCTGATTATCTTCTCGATAATTTATTAATAGCTAAGTCAGTGCAGTTTCCAAAAGCCCAAGGTGATGTAATTAAATAAGTTGTTTTTCAACGGCCAAATATGTTTATCAAGAAGCTTGAATTAGAAAATATTTGGCATTTTGATTCAAACGATTAATCAGTCAATTTGGAAATTGAAACAATGAATCAATTATCAAAATTGTTTGGAGCTGCACCGATTACTGAATAAATCAATTAGTTGATCAACAGAAAAAGAATCAGCGACTATACTTATGTTCAAATGATCGTTTTAGTCTTTTGGTTTTTGTCAAATGTTTGTTTCCAGCTTCTCAAATGTGAGGATGTGATGCTTTTCTTTGTAACTCATGATAGTAAAGTGAATATCTGGGGATTTTTGTTGGTCAGACAAAACTAGACATTTGAAGTTGTCACCTTGGTCTGGGCGACATTAAAACAGCCGTTTTTTCACGATTTTCTGGCATTTTGTAGACAAAATAATTAATCGTCAGATTAATTGATGATTAAAAATAATTTGGGAAACCAGGGGAAGTAGTTTGACGCACCTTCTGCATGATCGTTACCTAACAAATATTCACCTTCAGTTCAAAAACCCAGAGTCAGTCAGTCACAGTTAATCATCAAGTCCTCATAATCTGAAAAACTAGAATCAGAATATTTGGCATTTTTGTTGAACTGATCATTTATCAGAAGAGTAGGGGATTAGTTTTCTGATGATTTTTACCGTGGTAGTCCAGCTCAAGCCATTTAGTTGTTTTTCAAAGTTTAGTTTCTCATGCTGTCGTTGCAGTTTTGGTAAGGATGAACTCGCTCTGTCGTTTATTTTGTCATCCTTTCCTCTCAGACAGGGGGTTGTGGCTGCCCAGCCAGTGCGCGTCCAGGGCCATGTCGTCTTCAGGTGGTCCCACCTCTCCTTACACTACCCTGGCCATCAGTCAGCCGGCAGAGTCCGTCACACACGTGGAGCTTCACCGCCCGGAGAAGCGCAACGCCATGAACATGGCCTTCTGGAGGCAGGAATCGGTTTCATTTGTCGTAGCCAACGGAAACATACAAAACAAACAAATTAACATGGCCGTTATTCTTTACTTATAGTGTTGACATGTTTAATGTGTTACTTTGTCCCGTCATGTTACTCCGCTAAATTGCTCTAAATAACTGCTGTATGTTAGGACTGGATGTATGGCGCTGATCTCCCAGTTCAATTCCATTTAGATTTAGAAGGTTTTGGTTTAAGACGACTCCGTTACATCAGATAAAAGCCCATATTCAATAAATATGAGTAAAAATTGATCCTATCGCTGTTAATGTATTTTTCTTCCACAAGTGAGCAACACTGTTTTTTTTGTGGTTTTATCTTGTATACAGAAATGCTTCAAGTGCAAGTTATCAGCTAACCTCTAAATTAAAAACAACTGTCCCATTGATACATAAGAATCAATATTGGATCATTGAACTTTTAAAAAAAATGCGATTATTAAAACACATTTTATATTTATTTAAATGCTTGAGATGTGACAATAATGTCACAAAAGTTGAGTTTTACCAAAGTTATTTTCAAATTGGACAATTTAATTTATTTGCATATTTTAAAAAGCTACAGGCTCTTCTTAATATTTTGTCCTGAAATTAAAGGACATGTGATAAAACTCAGTTCCAGTGGTTTACTTTTTAACGTGACAGCTGCAGCACTCAGTTTTGCCGATGCTGACTGAGGAATGTTTACGGGGCTTTTTATTTTTTTCCCTGCCAGTGAGATGGTGGATTGCTTTAATGAGATTGCTGGAGACCCAGACTGCAGAGTGGTGGTGGTTTCTGGGGCGGGGAAGATCTTCACAGCTGGTGGGTACCAGGCAGTTTCTTTTTTTTTTTTTTAAATGGCACTGTTTTTGTGGTGGAGTTGTGTTTATTGTCTGTGCTGTGATCCTGTCCAGGCATTGACCTGATGGACATGGCCGGCGACGTACTCCAGCCACAGGGCGACGACACGGCCAGAGTTTCCTGGAACCTCAGACAAAAGATCACCAAGTATCAAGAGACGTTCTCCGTCATAGAGAAGGTCTGACCCGGAGAGTGGTTCTGTCTATCAGACTAAGGAGTCATAAGTAGGACTGCAACTAACCACTAATCCAGCAGTTTTTTTTTGATTAATTGATTATTCTCTAAAATGTCAAAAAAAAGTGAAAAAAAAGCTGTTTCTTAGATCCCAAAGTTATGAGCTCTAAATGCTTGTTTTGACCAGACAGCAGTCCAAAACCCAAAAGACTCAGTTTACCATCACGAGAGAAAGAAAATCAGCAAATGATTGAAGCAGCAATGACTGAAACTAATAATCGATAATCAAAATAGTTGCGGTTTAAAGATTTTTTGATGGACTCATCAATTCATTGACCAATCGTTGCGGCTCTAATAATCAGATCGGACCATTCACAGACCCGACCATGTATTTGAACAGCATTGAAAATGATGGGGTTGTCGGTATATTTTCCTGTGAAGTTATTGATTATTGATTTCCTCCTTTAGTGTCCGAAGCCTGTGGTGGTGGCCGTCCATGGAGCCTGTGTCGGAGGAGGTGGGACATGATTATAGTGCAACCACACGTACATTTTGAAATAGGGCTCAATTTTAAAGACCAGGGGCCTGTATCACAAAGTACGATTAGTGTACTGGTTTTCTTGTTTCACAAAGCTGACTCAGTCTTAACCCGAGTGATCAGCTAACCTGATCCAGACCTGGGTCCTGTTCTTCAAATGTCTTTGAAAGCATTTTGAGGATTGGTCTCTTAATTCGGGACGAAGTTATCTTGAATAAGAGTGCACTCTAACGGCGGCATGAAAAAGTTCGGGCACCCGTGTTCAAACTTTCTGTTACTGTGAAAAGTTAAGCGAGTACAAGATGAAATGATCTCCAAAAGGCACACAGTTAAAGATTGAACATTTCTTCAGTATTTTAAGACAGATTACTTTTTTATTTCTGTCTTTTACAGTATCAAAATAACAAGAGGAAAAGGGCCTGAAGCCGGGTCAGTACTTAGTAAGTGTACTAAATTTATCAGGCTTAGTTCCCTTTGGCAAGTGTCACAGCTTGTAAAAAGCTCTTTGTAGCAGCTCAGAGTCTTTTAATTCTTGTTTGGGGGATTTTCGCACGTTCTTCCTGCAAATTGCTTCTAGTTCTGTGAGATGCTTGCTTTCGTCTTTCAGGTGCTGCTCTTTTGAGGTCTAACCACATTTGATTTGCCATTCTAGCAGATCAAAAAAAAAAAAAAAGAAAAAAAGTGTTGTTGGTCTCCCAGACCTCAACTTGACCTCTGCCGTTAATTTACGTTCAAACGGCCTTTCCTAACGATGACTGGGAACGAGCCATAACCCGGACAAGCTAATTAAAAGTTCTCAGAGCTCAAATCTCTTGGGCTGCCCGAACCTTTGTCTGGCCACTCTTAAATTGTACAAAACAACAATAATACACTTATCCTTCTTAAAAATTTGAAAGGAATGTTTCACCTTTAACTTTGTGCCTTCGGGAGATCAGTTCGTCTTTTACTCGCCCAACTACTCACAGTAACAGAAAGTTTGACCAGGGGTGCCCAGACTTTTTCCGGCCACTGAAATAAATGCAAACTGCTCCAAGAGTTGAAACCATGATCATTCAGACGATTGGCTGAGTGCTGATCACGTGGTTTACAGGTACGCGAGATAGGTGTGTTTGGAGCCCTCCCAGCATGCACTCGGGCAATAGATTCATGGACGTCGGTCTTGTGTTATTTCGTTGTGCCTTTAGCTACACGATGTTTCCGCGGCCTCCGTTCATTCATCGCTGTTGAAGTAGACGCTACGAGTCACGATGGTGCATGACTGGTGAGGTTCTCTCCAATGGACGAGCGATGAAATGAAACCTTTCTAAAATCGCTTTAAAGGCATAAACGATTTTGTGCAAAGCGATTTCTGCGGTTCATTATTTAATCACCTTTACTGCCCAAATGTCAAATTAAAGCCGTGATGTTCTGGATCCGTTGGTCTTTTTAACAGTCGGAATCCCTTAGTGGAGTTTCTTCTCGCAGTATCTCAGACTACATTTTTTTTTAAGTCAACAAACTTTAACTGTGTTGTACATTTTGTCACGTTTAATTATAGGTCACTACTGATCACAGTCATGTCTCAATAACCTGCATGTTCTCAGCTAAAATCATAGATTATGTGAATATTCTTTTGTTAGGAATCAAAGAAAGTGGGTCCGTTGTATCTGAAACTCACTTCATGAGTGAGGTTCACCCTAAAACTCTTGTCACGATCCAGTCAATCGTCAATAAGCGGCAGTTGAGAAGTCAGAGAACAGCGTCGCAGAACCGAAAAATCCAGACTCGAGTCAAACTCATCTGCAATCTAAACTGGATAACAAGGCCCTGGACAGTCAGTCAGTGTTAGGCTCACTGAAGCCAGAGAACCCAGAGAGAACCAGGCACGGCTGAACCCGCCCCGCGATACCGGTCACAGCCGCCGCCGCCACATTGTTTGTTTCTTAAAAAGATCGCGGCACCTTCTTAGGTCTTGCCTCTCACTGTATCGCTACAGTTTAGAATCAGATTGTAAACTCTCCAGAAAATGTTCCGGTTACCTGCCTCTGCAAAGAACCGATGGCGTCAGGAGGTTGTGTGGTTTCAACTGGCAGAGTTTACACGCTGTTGTGTTCACTGTGGCAGGTGTCGACCTGATCACAGCCTGCGACATCCGCCTGTGTACCCAGGACGCCTGGTTCCAGGTCAAGGTAAGACCACGTCCGTCCAGTTCTCATGGCTTTGGAAATGTTACTCGGGGAAAATGGTCAAGACCTAAATAAAGAAAAAACTAGGGCGCTGAAAAATAAAAATGAGTTGGTGAAAGATAAAGAGTAAAACAAGTTTGAACTAACTTTATCAACAGATTCATATTCATTTTTAACTCCATTCTAATTATTTAACAAACAGTATCTGTTATATATTTATCTTCTGTTGACGTATTCAGTTGTATTTGTGACTTGACTGATGAGGTTTGTTAAGTTTCGTTGCTCCATACAAAACAAATACTGGAATGAAAACTATCAGCCATCGTCATCATCATTCACATCTGTGTTTAATAATAGGAAAATAAACAACAATCAGAAAATAATGCTTTTAAGAATGTAAAAATAAAAACAAGGATGCAACATTTTAATTTCTAAACCAATAGCAGGCTCCTTCAGGTAGGTGATGTCTGGTGCTGTCTGTTGTGACACTTGGTGATGACGTTACCACAGTCTCAGTGTCCGTCCTTCTGTCTGGCTTCACAGGAAGTGGATATTGGCCTTGCAGCAGACGTCGGGACGCTCCAGAGGCTTCCTAAAGTCATCGGCAGCCGCAGGTAAACCGACCATTTTACTAAACCAAAGAGTCTGCAAACAACAGACATCTTTAAAACCTATTGAGAGGAAAAAAAAAGAAAAATCACAATTTGGATATATGTAGAAAACCCTTCATGCATGTAACAAGTCCTTGTCATCGTGTGGTTAACGGATTAATTTTCTCCAGCCTAGTGAACGACTTGGCTCTGACCGCCAGGAAGATGTATGCAGATGAAGCCAAGAGCAGCGGGCTGGTCAGGTAAACGCATCGCGCCCTCAGTCGTCGGCGGCAGAATGATTCTCCCGTATCCGTCATTGAACAGCATTGATTTTATTACTTTAACTTTGGCTAAAAACAGACATATTGTGCCACCGGCTCACTCGAGAAGTGATCAGCAGCAAAATTTTTACCAACTGAAATGCGTAAGTATAACTCTGACATTTTGAAATCCTCCACACATTGTCTTTCCAGCCGAGTGTTTGCAGATAAGGAGACCATGATGACTGGAGCTCTGGAGCTGGCCGGGGAGATCGCTGGTCGCAGCCCCGTAGCTGTGCAGGGAACCAAAATCAACCTCATCTATGCCAGAGACCACAGTGTGGCAGAGGGACTGGACTACATGGTAAGAGCGTCACCTATTATACCCGTACGTCTCGTCAGTGTCACCCTGCCTCCGTCACACCGCTGAGCTTCACTGAATTTTGTCACTAATTTGTTCAAATCCTTTTCCAGGCCACGTGGAACATGAGCATGCTCCAGACTCAGGATGTGATGAAATCAGCTCAGGCCGCCATGGAGAAGAAGAGTCCCAAGACTGTGGCATTCTCCAAACTCTAAACCCGACTGAGACAAAGCTCGGAAATAAACACTAAAGCTGCCGTTTTGATTCCTCCATCGGGGCCTTTCTGGAACTACGCGCTATTTGATGTCTGTTCTACACTCAGCCTTTAACACCAAAAACAAAATACTGGTCTAGCAGCCTGCGGCCATTTGGGGATGATTTAATGAGACGGAGGCTTGAACCACTGTTGGAAATATAATGAGAGCAGATGGGATTTGTTCCCGAGCAGCTGTGGAAAAGCCTCAGAAACAGCATTTTCAGGATGTTAAATTTCCATCTAAACTAAGGACAGACTTACTGTCAACCATTTCTGAGATTACACAGTCTGTAACAGACATCAGTCTAACCCAATTTGAGAATGTTGCATACTCACCTGAATGTCTGTCTGCGGGTGATCTGTTTGGGCGGCGGGAACATGCACTTGGAACGGAAGACTGAGCTAAATCTAAAGTGACCTTGCTTATTTTTTCCAGTGTAGAAAAATTTGTCTGCAGCTGTGGATTTGTTTCAGTCCGCTGCTGTATATATTTAAAGGGATAAAATAAATAGTAACGGCCAGTTTTTGTATGTCTGTAAATGACTTCATGAATGTTCTCTTATTAAAAACTCATCTGAAAGATAACGTTTGAAATGTCCATTGTAACCTGTTACTTGCTACAACCACAGACTTGTTAAGTGCCAAAATTCAGTCTTCAAAAATTGAGTGCAAAACTAGATTCAAATAACTTAAAATGCTTTATTGACAAAAGTTTACAAATTGACCTAAATTTACCAAAGTAGAACTGGAACGCATTCAGAGTCAGTCACTGCAAATTCTGCTTGGCATGAAGCTTCTGTAAGGTTTTCTGTGAAGAGATGGTAGAAAAATATTCTAGTATCACCTCAAACTCAATTCAAGCAACTATTACAACAGTTTTTGTTTTTTAAACCTTGTGGAACTCCTTGGCCCTCAGTCTGTTTTTAGCGTAAGCTTCTTGTCTGCTTCTGATGGTTTTCTGATGAGTTACCTCCTCCAGCTGCTCATACAGTCTGCACAGACAGACACAGTGCATCATTTGGTTTGTTCAAACCACATTTATATTTAATGCATGTAATCACATTTTAGGTTTAACTTCTCAAAAATGATTAATAGTAAGAAGAAAAAAAAAAATCCTCGGCTGAAAGAGTTTTGGATTTTCTGTGGAAATGAAACATTCAGAGCCAAATCTTGTGTAGTATTTGTTGAGTTAAGATATTTACTCACAGTGCAGAAGTTTAAAAGCTGATAATAATAATAATAATAATAATAATAATAATACTCCTCCTGCAGTACCTCTGAGTTCTTCGGTGCATCTCGGAAACCTCCGATTTCCTTTGCTCTGGTGTGTAGATCTTCACCTCGTCCACCTTTTTCAGCCTGGAATCGCTCACTGACAGAAACACAGGAAAATGGAAGTTGGTTGAGTTTACTGGGTTAATAACTGCAGCTGCCAAACATTTTACAAGGCACTGATTTAAGGCGCACAACAAAACAGCGTTTCCCAACAGTTTAATCAGCTCGCAGAGATTTCTCTCAGTTTTTTCTACTGTATGACCACTGGGTGGCTCTGTAGTACCGTCTACAGAAATCATATTGGGCTCACTAAGCCCATCGCTTGTACCGAAACCACTGGTGTTCTGTGGATGGGCAAGCACAGTGCAACTCATCAGATTGAAGGCATTTCAGGGAGATGAACGGCTGGAATAATTGTGACTCTGGTACTTCTACTTTCAATACTTCTCGTATTGTCGAATCAAAAAAGGGCAATTTTGACAACGGTGCTTTAGGTACAAATGTCCAAAAGAAGAAGATACAAATTTTGAAAAAACACTTTTGTTCTAACACCTAACAAAAAGGCTCTATGATGTGGGCTTGTGGTACTCAATGATTTGAATCAGGGCTGAACAATATGCAAATATTAGAAAAAAAAAGAAAAAAAAAGTGATTATTTTTGACAGATATTGTGATACGAGTCCCAATTTGTGATTTTTTTGCTGGGGTCCGTACCAAACAACCATTTTTTCCCATGAGTCTGAAGAATATGAATTGTAGCCCAGTGCATCTCTGTAGCACCACAGTGCTTTGTTTATAATGGTATGTTGTGACACATTTTACCTTTATCAAAAAAGGCAGCTCCTGCAGTTTGGATATTGCACTTGGCCGTATTGTGATTTCGATAATATTTTGTATTAATTGTTCAGCCTTAATTTGAATCATTGTGTAAGATGGTAGAAAAGTTAAGATACCTGGAGGGGGAAGCTGAGGCTTCTTCTGCTTGACGAAGCCAGATTTCTCAGCAGTTTGCTTCTGCTCCGCCTGTCCAGCCTTTGACTTGTTAGTCTTATGTTGAGGTTCTGATTGAGACTTTGCCTTAGAGGAGACTGGATGAGATTCCTCAGCTTTCGACTGCTCTCTGGCTTCAGAGGGAGCTTGGATCTCAGGTTGAATCTTGGCGGCAGCCCATTTGGCCTTGATGTCATCCACCCTGTGGGAGGATCTCTGGAGCAGAGCTCTGCGCCTCTGTTGGTTGACCCCCTGCAGGCCTTCGCTAGGACCCCAATGAAACTCCAATAACTTCACTACATGTAGAGAGGGAAAGAATGGGGGGCTCACTTTTCACAAGTTTACAAATTTCAGGCAGGAAAAAAAAAAAAAAAAAAAATGCAATAAGAAAAAAAAATTAATACATCAGATTGGTGAGATGCATTTAATTTGGTTGAGTATGTTGACTATTGCTCCTTTTTCTTCCTGATCACATTCATATTTAAATCAAAAGCAGGCTTCCCCACAGTTTGGCCAGTGATGTCAGCCATGCTTCACTCCGGACAGCGTCTTATTTTCCGTTAGATAGATTCAGTCTAGCTGCTGTGATTCTACCTGGATGCGTTTGGTGCTTGTCCTTTAGCATCTCCTCCGGTAACAACGTGGACTCTGACCCCTATAGGAGACAAGGTTTGTGTTCACAGATCAGAAAAAAAAAAATCACCTGCAGCTGAAGTCGAAATGTACAGACTCTCCGTGTCGGAACTTTACAAACACAGATTTTGAATGACTGATATTTGTGTATAGTTACCTCTGTCTCTTGGCCTCTCTGTCCTTCCTCCCTCACCCCATTTGAATGTTTGTCTTCCCAAATTCCCTCTTCATCAGCAATGGTTGTCTCTTGGTCCTGCAGTGTGGTGTCTGTCAGGCTCACTAGTGTTATGTCCGACTGCTCCAGGATCCCCTTCTCACTGGCCGCTTCCTGATATCCAGGGAAGGATGAAAAGTACACAGCTCAGCCAATGACATAGTACAAGTGTTAAAATAATAAGTAAAAGAAGACAATGTTCAAAAACATATCTGTCATTTGCCAAAATAATCTGTGACCTTCTACTCTACAAGTAACAACCTGCAGTTGCAGCATGACAGAGCCCAGTAGAGCTTTTAGTGGGTGAGTGTGGCCTCTTTTGGCTCTGCAAGTCAGTTAACACTGAAAGATGAGCTGAACAAGAAAATTTAATCGTACCAATATCTTATCTGAGACAGGAACATCATTCCTCAGGTTTGAGACATGCTCAGACTTCAGTTCTTGGGCCCAGAGGTCACTGGATGCGACTGAATCTCGAGGTCTTTCAGAAACACGGTTCCTTTCTAAAGCCCCTTCCACCAGCTGCGGCATGCCCGGAGCAGGTGCATCATCACGCATGGTTAAATTTGACAGACTAAGAGCTGTTAGCTCCACATCTGTCCTCATGGTGTCTTCCAACATGAGGACAGATTCATGGGGCTGGCGCTGGTAGGATTCATGTAAGGCAGGCTTCTCTGTTCGAAAGCGCTCTGGTGACTGTTCAAACTCAACAGAAGGATCAGTTTGGGTTTCAGATTCTTCCGAAGGTGCGGAAACGTTGCGTTCCCCACTGGCTGGCTGTCCCTCAGGGGAGTTCGGCACTTTGTGTTCGAGCAGGTGAAAGGTCGTGGAGGCGTCGGCTGTTTCGTTGTGGGTGACTTCAGCCAGTAGCGGGTGGAATGAGTCTGAGCCTGGAAAAACTAAAAAAGGGTGATGAACATGAAAATAATGCACAGTTAAGTTTCTAAGTAGGTAAGCAAAATACAAGAGATCTGACTCGCTTAAAAATAAGCAGCAGAAAAAAACTGCATGAGCATGTCTGACTATTCTCTGCTTCACGGTCCTTAAGTCAAACTTCTACTTGGTTTGTGCTACAGACTGAGACTACAGATGTACATGGTGTTCATATTCTCCCTCTGATACAACCACCATAAGGTCTTGGGTCATTTTGGAATTCACCTTCATTCCTCTCTGGGCCCAGGTCCATTGGACTGGTTTGCTTCTGCAGTATCTGGTCTTCTGGATGGGGACGTAGACCTGGGACGGCAGCACTGTGTGACGAAACTTCAGGAGGCAGCTCTGGGTACGACGGCAAACTGGCTTCTCTGGAGAGACCAGGATCCACGTTGGTACTTTCACCTACAAACAGCAGATGAGTTGACAAACTCAAAACCTTTTCCCCACTTTGAGAAAGTGGATGGGACAATGTTTCAAGACAGACTGCGACCTACTGTCCATTTGATTACTTTTCTATTTAGCCATAAAACATTTTACAATAAAATATTGCAAAATTGGAAAATGGCCATCAGATTATTCAAGTTAATCAGTGGAATGTTGGGCTCTCTCTTTTGTCCACCAGTAATTTAAAAGCCCTACTGCATGTGTCAGTTACCCCATGAGACCCTTCTTCTACTTGAGTCTCCACTGTCCTGATCATTATCCAGCTCCCCAACCAGCGGTCTCATCCGGCTCTCCTCCTGACATTCATCCAACCATGTGGTGGACTGCTCCGGCGCCATCTGACCCATCAGCTGACCTGCATAAAAGTCCTGCCCACCACTCAGCCAACAAGAGCTGGACTGATGGGAGAGTCGACCAATCATCCGACTCAGAGTGGAATTCCATCCACCTTGATCCGAGCTAACCGAAGCCGCCAGACCTGGAAGCTGACCAATCATGGAAGAGTGAGCCGATGGTTGACCGACCAGCTGCTCCATGGCTAAGTCCCTCTGGTCAGTGGCAAGACAGGATGACTGGTCTGTGAGCTGGCCAATCAGAGGCCTGAAAGAGTCCTGCTCCGGGTCCTCAGCTGGGAAGTGCTCCAAGATTGGCTTGACTGTGTTGTCCCATACCTGTGGAGGAAACAACACATCAACCGAGTTCTGGGTATTTTAAAGCAAAAACACTGATAGCTGACTTCTATTTATAAAAATACATTTCAAGTCTCAAATAAAATGGAAAATGTGCCCAGAGACGCGGCGTCAGACTTTTTAGAGCTACCAACTGCAGTAACAGTGTGCACTCAACCAGCACACCAAATCCTACAATAAAGCTGACTGCTCCTTTAAGTACAAGTCTGTTGTTGTTGTTGTTAACAAGTTAAAGTGGTCTGTGAGTCACTGACCATGCCACTTGTCTGTGTCCCTGCTGTGTCTGAGGGAAGAGACCGACGACCTGTAGAACCTTCATCCTCCACTCTCCTCTCTGAGGCTTGAGCCAAAGACTGCTGTGAAAGTGAAGATCCAGGTTCCTCCACATATGAGCCTTCACTGTCTGAAGAGGATAAAAAATACACGGTACTAACATGGTACAGTCTTCTGGTAGAAAATACTGATTTACTGTATGTGCAATGATTGAGTTTGGCCTTAAGAAATTATGAGTTTCATCTTTGGACGTTCGCCATGCCTTAAAAAGGCTATAATCAAAATTTTGGTAATAAAATCAAATGAAAAATGTGACACTGTTTACGGTGCCGTTCATAGTGACGAAGCTGCAGCTCCTCTCAGCTTTTCAGAACAAGTTTCAGCACATTGTTTAGCTGTCCGGCTGCGACTTTACTCTTTTGGTTCACTCTCACCGCTCTTGTAACATCGTTGCTGGCCACAGCAGGCAGAGGTTTTCAGAGAAAAAGCACTAAAAACCCAGTGTACATTACTCATTACTCTGCACCAAACAGCAGAGAGACAGAGTCAGCTGGTCAACATCGTGGAGCATTTAGCAGGTAAAGAGCCAGATATTTCTCTCAGGAATTGGAAGGGACCAATACCAGAACTAAGAGTGTGATTGTAGGGCTTACATTCATCATCATCATCATCATCATCATCATCATCATCAGATGGCCAGAAACAACTCCAAATAAAAAGATAATGTTGCTCTGTAACTGCTGGAATTGTAAATAAGCAAATAAAACAAGCTAACAAGTTTACCTTGTCAACTTAAAATGTGATATCCCACTGTTGTGCTCACAACTTGTTTGCGCTGCCCCGTGGCCAAAAACGAGGTTCCTCAAACACTTTTTTAAAACTTTCCAAAGCAGAAAAATGAACGAGCACACCCATTTCACCGGGTGTATGGAGGTGTGTCATTTTGTATGACTATCACATCTGGCCTTTGAGTGTGCTGGTATGAACAGCTAGAAACATTTTTTCAGATGCGGTCAGAGGACATGTTGTACAAACCAGTTTGATTCAAGCGTGCCCCGGCTTCTAAAAGTGGAGCAACATGAACCATCTCACTTACTAGGGTGTTTGAAAGTATGGCAGCCAACTAACAACAGGCCAGAGTTCTGACAACTATTAATCTATCATGTTGAGGAAAGAGGGAATTCTTGTGAGAAACTTTTGTGTGCATTGTGTGTAGTATACCTGTGGTTCTCCCAGCAGTGCTGAGGGAGATGTTAAGTTCCCTTGTGTATCTGTCTATAATTCGCTGGATGCTGCTATCATTAAACAGAGAGTCTACAGCCACACCAGGCCGGCCTGCAGCCGAGCTGTCCTTAATACAGGAGCTTTGACCGGATGGAGAGGAGACACTGAGTAAAGCTGCTCCTCGTCGTCGTTCCAAACTATGTCTGACAGGCGGGAATTTATCTAAAGAAGTGGGAGGAAAAAAAAAAAAAAAGACGGGAGAGCAGATTTAGGCTGTAACAAAGTTAGAAACACAAATAGCATGTTTTCTGGTGTATATGCACATGCACACGCACACACACACACACACAATGTGTACAGAAGCTCATTGTCACCTTAAAGATGGATAGACAAACCATTCACCTATGGCAGCACCCAGGTCCAGCTGCCTGAAGACCTGAGGCATATTCCACCAGGTCCCACGATAATGCTTAAAGCACATAATCAGATATTCTACTTAATAATGAAGAGCAAGCCCATGTTGGTAGGGTGAATAAAAATAAAAAAAATTAAAAAAAAAAAAGAGAGATTTTCTGAACTTTTTCCATTCCATTATTCTCTAGATTCACAGTAAAAATCAATCACATGGTCAAAATCATTCACAAAGTTCAACAAAAGCACCGTGTGCCACAAGACACACTCCTGTTGTCCCTCACCAGTGTCTACGTTTTGCTCAGGGTCAGTGGTGATGTAGCTGCCGGTGGAGATGGTGGTGGACGAGAGGCAGTCAGAGTCAGGAGGCCTATGGGTAGACTGACACACACACACACACACACACACACACACACACACACACACACACACACAGGCTTAAAATTAATTATTTTGGGGTTTTGCCATTTTTATTTTCAGATCTCTATGTATAAGGTAAGGTTTATGTACATGCACAGGTTCACTGAGCTCAGTTCAAGTGTAGAAACCATCATGAAATGTATTTTGATTAAATACACTTCAGGTTGAGTAATTTCACATCATCGCTCAGTAAACAGGGAAGAAAAAAAAAAAGAACCCCCCCCCACACACACACACACACACACACACACACACAAAAAAAAAAAAAAATAGACAGAAAAAGCTTCTCGAGCATAATCATACGCTGATACAGCCCAAGCACTCAGATTTGGCTAGTTTTCATCATTGATCCACAAAATGTGGACCTCAGAGGGTATTAAAAGTACTGAAAAAACACCAACAGCCAATATGCAATGAGATTCATGTAAATATGTTTACATTATCACCGGTGTCTGTACAGAATACTGTTAAAATGTAGGCATAATCAAAGCAAAAGCATCGATCCAATTGCAACTGCACAGGAGTAAACATCAAAAAGAGAAAGGTTGTTTCTATTGGAGAGAAGGCAAAGGCTCCTTCACTGCATATTGACCAAAGTGTTCTTCCTTTTCTAATGAGTCTTTGCTGCAAAAGTTTGCCACAAGGTTCATGACTTGTCCCAATGGAAGGAAAGTCAGTGCTAAGTGTTGTACATCTTCAGTTGGCCTGGTTACCTCTGTGGGGGATCTGTAGCTTGTGATTGCAGGACCAGAGTAGTCGGCTCCTCTCCCAGAGTCAGAGGAAAGCGGTGAGATTATTCTCAGGACTGAATCTGGAAAACAAAGTTTCAACCAAGCGGAAGTAGCTTCATTTTCATCCTTGTGTTTAAAAAAAAAAAAAACACTACCATTTTCCTCCCGCTCTGTATTCTTTATCTCATCACTCGTCACCTGCCCCCAACATACCAGAATCTGAAGATTCTGGAGATGTTCCTGCCCCTATCAGCAGTCTCTCTCTCCAAATGAGACTGCTGGATCTCCTTGAGCTTGTCCTAGAGCCAGTTAGTCTCTCAGCAGTCCGCTTCCCACTGCTGGACACAGAGGGTGTCTGCAGAGTCCTGTCAGAGGCCACAGACGACTCTGATTCCTCCTGCGGATCCCAGTCGACAGTGTGTGATGGCACCTTCACGCTATCCTCCAGGCCTGGAAATAGGAAACAACAACCATCCAGTCAACTGATACTCCCCTCCAAAGCCTGACGCATGGTTTGGACATTTGTTGAAGACAGTACATTACTCGTGTTTCTGGGGCTGAGCTGACCTGTGACTTGGCTGGTGTTGACTGGCGTCTCGACCTCTTGAATAGCACTGAGCTCATGTTGTTCAGTCATCATCTCCATGATTCCCAGCCTGACGCGGGTCACCGGGGGCTTCGCTGCTCGAGGACGTGGAGGGAGAAGTCCCGAGGGAAGGACTGATGCTGAGGCAGGTCCAGCAGGAACATTGGTCTGAGCGATGGGATCTTAATAGAATATTAGATATTTTCTCTAGCATTATGATGAAACTGCAGTGTTTTCTAATGAATTTAAGCATATGATATTTGGAAGTGCAGCACGATTACTGATGCAAAACTACAGTATTGCATTTTAATGCCACTAGGGCTTTAAAAACCAGATAATGTGTTTTATGAGGTGGTATTTAATGTTAAATGTGTAAATTCAATTAATTGTAAACACGGTGCTGAACGAAACAGCTGGAGGGAACATGGCACTTATCCGTTCCCAGAGATCAGCGAGACATTTCGAATGGTTCACGAGTAGAAAATGAAAAAGGTAAATAAATTGAGTGGAAAACTTTTTCCATTTTGAAATTTAATAGAAACCGTGTCAAAAAAGTGTTGGGGGGGTTGACCAAAAAACTATCTGCAATCTAACAGGTCAGTTACCAGCCTCGCCACTGCTAGATGGCGGTTGTTGAGGGGAGCCATCTTTCTCCTGAGGGTCTTCTAGATGTGATAAAGATCCTCCATTAGCCGTCTCTATAGCTCTCAGTAGGGACGCAAGTAATCTGAGGCGAGCCTGACCGATGTTCTCTGATATCAACACTTCACCACCAGCTTCTGGAAATGGCTGCGGGAAATACAACAGGAAAGTTGTTTTTTGATGTTCTGCAGGTCTTTTGAAACATTCAAGAAGGGCACCTCAGCAGAGTTGATGTTTTAGACTAGATATTGTCTACTGAACTGCAACAAACAAAAGAAATAAAATAGTTCCCTCACTTACTTGTGCATCAGTGTGAATCAGAGCCCTCAGCGTCTCCTTTTGCCGCCTCATCTTCTCCATCTCCACTTCCTGTCTATGTCGCTGCTCTTCCTGTCTCTGCCTGTCCTCTTCTTGCTGCCTCTGCTGCAGCACCACTGCCTTCCACTGCTTCCGCACCCGTCTCTGGACCTCCTGCAGCTCTCGCCTCTGCCTCTCCATGTCGTCCCCTCTGGAGATCAGGGACCCCATCTGCAGGGAGCCATGTGGAAAGACCCCAGGCTTAACTGCTGCATGGCCCGGAACCAGAGGTGCACCATCTGTGATGCTCGGGCTAATGGCTTGGATGGGATCAGAGGTTGGCTGGAGTGGGATGGTGGTTGAGTGATGTGTTGTGAACAGTTTGTTAGGCAGTTGCTCTGTGGTGAGCGAGGGGGGTCTCACTCTCTCCGGAAGGTGCTCTGTTACTCTCTCCATTATGTTATCAGTCAGCCAGGCAGTCACGTCTGGTCTCTGCTTCCTGGAACCGTTCGAACTAGATTCTGCTTCATCTGGCACCAACTTGGAGCAAAAGCTCAAACTGGAGCCAGGAAAATGGGGAGGTTGGGGACGTGAAGCCAGCGTGTCAGAGTCTCTTGTGGGAACTTCCACAGAGGTTTGTGGCTTATTTTGGATGTATGGAGGCACTGCAGGAGTTTGAGGGAGTTGTAGATGAATTGGAAGATGCACAGACCGACTACCGTGCAGAGGTGGGCGACTGAGGCCTGGAGGCATGACAGCGGGCAGCAACGATTTGGAGGTCATGTTGTAACGAATTCGTAGAGCTCGCTGGTATTCCTCCAGGCGCTGGTGAGCCACTTCCAGTGAACTCTGGTGAATTCTAAAACAAAAAGGTGGCCCAAGGATTAAAAGTCTAGTCAGTTATATTTATATTGCCCAATATCACAAATTTGCCTCGAGGGTCTTTACAATCTATACAGCATGAGTCTCTCTATCCTTAGATCCCTAAAACTGCGTTCTTTGAGGAATCTGTGCGGTAAATATAGTAAAAGTATTCTGTCACCTCTTGAGATCTACTTTCAGGAATAACTGCGTGGAAATGTGGTGTAAGTGAAAATCACAAAACCTTAAAAAAAGAATCTTAAATTTTGTTCAATTTAACTTGTTGTCAGGCTTCAACACACCTGTTTTGTTCCAGCAGCCGTTGTTGGTATTCTCTAAGCCTTCTGGTGTGGTCATCTTCACCTGCAGGGGGCTCCAGCTGCAGCGAGCAGAGGTGTGGGTAAAAGAATTATTTGTCACCGAAGTAATTGTACTGAGCTGAACACACTGTGCATAGAATATTTTAGAATATTAAGACTGGTATGTATTTTTTCTGTTAAATGTCAAATTTAAATTTTGAGTTGCTCAAGATTTGGATTTGACATCAAAATCAAAAACCATTATTCGGCAAGCATGCTTAAAAAAATCTCTAAAGCAGGCACAGATAATTAACTTGAATGTCGGATCTCAACAACTGTGAGTTGCACAACTGAGAATAGCTTAAAACACTTAGCTGACCTGCGGAGCTAGACCAGGGGTGACAGAGGTGACGTCCCAATTATGGACAGGTACGTCTGGTTGGTTAATAGGCACTTCCTGGGTCACGGCAGAATTCAGATGTTCTTTCTCCTGCTGAGCCTCAAGCAGCATCTGCTCCAGTTTGGCCTTCTCCTCTTCCAGCTCCTGCAGCAGAACCACCTGCTGCTGCTTCTCCCTCTCAAGCTCCTCTTCCTGAAAAAAGAGGAAAAAAAAAAAAAAAAGAAAATGTTTAAAACAGTGATTGCTGCCAAGCTGCAAACTTCACACATTACCTAGAAGGTAGGTCATAGACCCAGTGTACAGCTAAGCTTCAATACTGAGCGGATATCCAATTTCCAGCAGAAAAACTGGATGCATCAGTTGCCATAAAAATAATTCAAGTGGAGACTTTGTGGATTGTTTGAAATATGAGAGCCTATATGATAAAATCTGTCTTGTTCCTGGACCAGTTCAACACGGTAATTCTGGACCTGCACATCTTCCTCCTGTGAAGCGCAGCGATCAGAGGATCACCCCTCTCAGCGGGAATTCCCCACCAGCTCACAGTGAAGCTCCTGTGTTCTTCTGCTGGGTGTACAGTCAACATCCACCAACCTCCATTATGCTCAACTTCACTTTGCTTTTTATTTTTTAATACAAACAATCTTCAGTATGTTGACTCCAAAACAGGGAACGAAGCCTATGTCTGTTGCTTTTTTATTGTCCAAAAGAAAAAAAAAAAAAAAGGACAACTTGTTCAAAGCAGACGATACTGTAAGCAGAAGGTGATGTGAAGTCATCTCTGAAAAGGCATGAGCACCCTGCCAAACACACTCCTGCTTTAGATAGAGGCTGGACTAATTAAGTAACGAGGAACACCTGGATCAATAAATTCTGACGAATAAAAAAAAAAAAAAAACACACAAAGCTCTTGGGATAACAGTGGAACCGGGCTTTGGATTCTTTGATAAATTGTACGGTGAATATAGAATGTGGAAATTTGTGGACAAAGCGTCATCAAAAACTCAACATTTAAAGCTATTAGATTGAACAGGTTTAAGTTTTCTGTATCTTGGTGTGTCATAAAGCTCAGCACACTATTCTCAACTTTCTGCTTCTTATAATTTCATCCTTTGTTGTCATTTAATGTGATGAAATGCAAAAAGGCAAGCTGCAGTCACCAACCGTTTTAGTAGGCGTAACAGCATACTGCATGTTTCCAGTGAGAAACCGATTGTCCAGTGTCTCCACAATATGTCCTTACAATGTGATCTCTGGATGTAGAGTACAAGCATTTAAACCCGTCTGATTACCTGTGAATGGCAGCTCATACTGCTTCTGCCTACATTTACAGTGTAAAAAAATGATTCCTCCTCTGAACCATATAAATTGGAATCAGCATGTACCCTTTTCTTTCGTTCTTCTTCGAATTCCTGGATTCTGTTTACGACTACATCAGGAAGTAGAGTATCTGCTGCAGTTGACTGTGCCGTTGTCTCCATTGCTGATCGAATTAAATATAAAGGAAAAAAAAGTTTATTATCTCACAACAACTAAACATTCAAACTTTTTTACTCAGAGATGTAAATCTGGACACCAGCACAGAAACCGATCTCAAATTTGAGAAGAAATATTTAAACACAGTGGGAAAAAAACAGCTGATATAACTCAGCAGCAATATGGCTGCACATTTTTAAAATAGATGAAAATTATTCAAAAAATATATTTAGAATATCTTTGTATGGCAACAATTATTATTATTAATATAGCATGTGTCAAAGCAAAGATAAATGAGTGTCAATAGGTGAAAAATTATGAAAACAATGAAAGCAGGGTAAGAACCAAAGCAGAGGGCAAAAAATCTCAAGATGATCTAATATCTAATTAATTTTGTTGCAGCTGATGATAGGGAATGACTTACCTGGTGGTGCGATGGCTGGCTCAGAGAGCTCGCTGGAGGGCGTTTTGTCCTTCTCCTCGCTGGTCATAGAGCCGGTCTCAATGGTCGTGTCCCGCTCTGGGATCTGATCGGTGATGATCGTCGGAGAATCGGCTGCAGGGACACGACCGTTGTGGTCAGTCCACTGGTTCCTCTGGCTCCTGATACGATCCAGGAGTTTCTTCAACGCCTGTCTACGAGCAGGTTTGGAGCGTTCCACTGTAAATAAAGAAATACACTGAATGTAGTTCTAGATTGGTAGAGATGACTTTCAAAGAAATTTGACCAAAATTATTGCATTAGACAGTCAGCTTGAATTCAGGGTTGGTATGTGAAATGCTTGTCCTCCCCCGAAGAATTTTCATAATTTGCATTATATATTACAATAAACTAAGATCTGTGTATTGATTTTGTGTAAATACTAAACAATACCTGGCAATCTTTTCTTGTAACAACCTCATAAATTTAGGTTTTTTGTGTATCTGGTGCTTCTCTTCACCTTCAGCACATGTTCCTTGCTCAGTGCTTGCGGCTTCTTGCTCAGCGTCATGTTGTGTGCTTTCTGTTCCCGGTGTGGTGATTTCATCCAGTGTGATGTCCAGCTCTTGGTCTTGGCTGCCTGTGGACAGAGCTGGGAGAGGTTCGGGTAGCGGCTGGACCACCAGGTCACCTTTAACCCCTGGGTTCAGACAACATAGAGGTTTAAAGGGGATCCATTAAAACTATACATGTCTGCTATATCCCCCACAATATTGGTCATTTTGCTTTGTAACAATACAAATTAAGCTCAGTACAATGAAGGTATGAGAAACTTCATTGACAGATCGCCGACTTCTGGCTACTTGAGGTGATCTGCGTGGTTTTAAATAAAGCTGAACATACTTGTTTTTGTGGCTACATCAAAACATATTCATAACAAAATGCAGCATCACTGAACAGTCCTTACTCCTCTCTCCGGTATATACGTCCTCAAAGGCAAACTCCATCTCCCTCTGGAAGTCCTCCCTCGTCTCCTGCCTCTTATAGAGAGGCTGGAAGATCTGAGGAGGCATCTGTGACACCTGCTGTCGCCTCCTCAGCAGGTCAGTCTGCTGCATGTGCTCCAGTTCAACAAGTAAGCGCTCACGATCCTAAAGGAGACCACCGAAAAAACAGATCAGGCACAAAAAGCCACGCATAATATATTCACCCCAAACATTTCTTGTGTTTTTTTATGAGTACCACGCCACCTTGGCGTTCTGATACAAGACTATTAAACATGTTTGGGGGAAATCTTTTTATCTTACAATTGACTTGTTTTCTTATGAAGAACTGCACTAGGATTGTGGACACTCGAGGTTCGGTTTCTATGTGACCAATGTGTCAGTTGTAAAGACAAAGCATCAATGTCCCTCCAGTAATATAAACCACTACAATCTCCTTATTACATAAAAGATCAGTCTTCTGTCTTCTGTGAACATGGTTGTCCTGCTGTTAGTCAACGGTGTTTGCTAGGGAGATGGCAAGTAGCATCAGAGCAAATCATCTGTCAGATACATGGGAACAATTTGGTGTCAGTACCAGGTAAGTTGTACCTGCACAAGCTGGTCCCTCTTCAGAGCCTGCTTCCCTCTGTGACGAGCCTTTTCAAGCTGCTCCTCTCTTTTCCTCTTTTCCTCCCTCTGTAAGTCCTGCAGTCTCCTCACCTCCAGCTCAGCTTCTTCGTGGGCATTAAACTGCAGACACATCTACAGATTAGACACCTGTGATCGAGGGAGACTAACAAACCATGGGGCTAAGTGCATGTAATAATCACAGGGCTTACCTGCTGTGTGTCCACCTCTCTGTCCACTGTGCTCTCAGGCATGTGGTAATGTGTGTCAGCGAAGGCACTCACATCAGATTTCTTTACTACATGTGGCTTCTTCAAATTGATGTTCTGCTTGAACAAGAAAAGACAGTGTTACCTCGACTCCATCGAGAACCTAAACTGTGCAACTTGGAAAGTTACAGTTTATTTTATAAACAGGATCCAATGTGGCCAACTGACGCTCTAAAGTACAGCCCTGTTTGTTGTAAAATTTCCATTATGTTCTGGTATGTATAAATAAATCATCAATCAATAAATAAATAAATAGATAGATAGGACCATCATAGAACCTCTGAAAGATCATGGATGGATGGGTGATAATTGCATGTACAACAACAAATAATAACACATCGTACTGTTGGATTTACACACGGTGTTTACTGAAAGAGCAGGAGCAAAGGTTTTGAGTGTAAAGCTTCACTAATAGCGGACTCACATTAGTCAATACAGCCATTTTATTCCAGTCCCACCCAGAGGCCTGCAGTAAAAGACCCTCCTGTTCTGAGTGACACAACTGTCCCAGGAGAGAATCCCTTGAGCTCAAACATGCTTGATATTTGCAATACATCGTAAATGCTCAGTGACATTTCAGCATTCCTGCAGCACGCTATCTGAGCGAGACTGGGAGTTTTATCTATTTTTTTTATTTACTAAGTAACCCTGACGAAATACAGACCAGACAGGTAAAGTTCTTTTGGTTTCCATTATGTTTTCTTATATGCATGTCTTTCCCTCTTCCTCTCTTTTTTCCTTTCTTTAATTTATTTTTCTAACTTGGCAGCAAGGCGTTTTTGTGTGTTGGGAGAATGAATAGGGAGAGAGATCAAGCCTAAGTCAAAACACATCATTTGTGAACAGGTATTTGACAAACACAAACTAACCAACCTGGTTCCAGACCTTTGAGTCACCAGCCACATTTCCAATTTGTTCAGTGATTCAAACTGAATAATGAGTAATAAAGAGATAGAGGATGGCATTTCAGTCTGATTATCAGGCTACAGACTGCATCTTGTCATGTGTCACCTCATTCTATTAACTGTGCCCATAGTGTGAGTACTGATGGGCTGTTTACAATACTTTGTGTCAAATCATTGTATCTTGCACATTAGGCATTGCTGAACCACCTAGCCCAAACCTAATTCATCGAAACCTTTACAACACTTCGCCAGACTTATTCGTACCATTAACTAAAATGAGAGCTAGCAAATCCAGGTGGCTTGTCAGGCCAGTTTAGAACAGGAAAACAGTGTCATTAATATCACCGATATCACCGGCGAATCACCTGAATGGGGTTAGGGGGAGGCGGTGGGAGGCTGGCCACTTTTGCCGCTCTTTCCTTTTCTGCCTGTAGAGCCTTTTTCCTGGCATTGATGGATCTACAGAAACACAAAGGATCAGACTTAATGCTAAGTTCTTTCTGATGACGTTCAACATGTAGACATCTTTCAAACAGATGTTTGTGATGCTGCTCACCGGCTTTGCCTCTCATGGTCTTTAAGCCTCTGTGATTTCAGCTCCTTCAGGGCTTCTTGATAACGCTCCTCTGCTTTGGCTTGATTTTCTTCCTCCCTCTGAGCTATGGCTGCCGAGTCGGGTTCCTTGTTAGAATAAATCAAAATTGGCACACACAAATTCAGTGATTTGGACACCGTATTCATCTTCCGAGTGGGTTTATTCTCATGTCATGGTTTTGTACACATTTTGGTTTCAGAAGGTCTCCTTGGTTTGGTCTTTGACCATCTCAGTTTCATTTTCTCCAAATTCATGTTACATCTCGTTTGAACGGAGAATCTAACTCAACATTGACTGAAATGTCCCTAAAGGGTGTAACAGCTTCATTAGACGGTTTACTGTCTTCATTCGGCAACCGATCTTATCTTACGTTTTCTTTTGCACCCCTGTGTCCCTGACCGAGAAGATGGAGGCTCTCCTGGTATAACCTCTGCAGTGTGTCAAGTTTCTCCCTCCGCTGTCGCTCCCAGTCCTGCCTCAGCTGCTCCCCCAACTGCTCCAGCTCATGCTGCCGCCTCTGCTCAACCGCCTGGCGGATCTGCTGTGCAAAGTGCCGCTGCTGATCCCGCACCTGGATGTCAATTCAAAAAATGTTTGGTCACGACTTTGAAAAAGGGACACGAGACATCAGGCATAGATCACATCAGGTCATAGTATAGAAAATGTCAGAAGACAAAACTGTGATGCTCACAGCCACAGAGCAGCACATACTGGACATGTGAAATGGAGAATAGAATATTATAGTAAAAATGAACTAAACTACTGCCATAAATACAACGGCAGAGAAATTTTGGCATCATGTTGTAGATCAGTGAGCTCAGAGTAACATAAATCAAGTCAACCGTGATGAACTCTCCTGTCAGCTCAGTTTGTTGCAGCACTGCGTTAATTATGTCATTGTTGGCTGAAGTCCAGTGTGAACTGCAGATTAATGTGCAAGATGACTAAGGTGCAACACAACACTGAATAATTTCAAACAGGACCCCCGCCAGTTCATCAGTTTTATACCAAAAAAGTAAGATAATTTGCATCTTCTAGGAACTAATGTTCTCTATCAGTTGGACGGTGCAACTTAGAATTATACAAAACACGTTACAGCCTCCACATAGTTAAGAAAACTGTCTGGATACCTTCAAGTTGACTGTTTGCTTCTTTTGTATTTTTAACAGACAGAATTTCAAGCCTGAGTTCAGTCTCACAACACTTAATTGATTAATCGAGTGGCTAGTCAACAGAAAATTAATCAGCAATATCTGTTTTGATAATCAAATATTAATTTGAATCTTTTTTTCATGGTGGGAAATTCTGTTGGGCATTTTCCTCTATTTTCTGACATTCTATAGAAAAAACAACTTATTGATTAATTGAGAAAATAATCGGGAGATTAATCGATAAATCTAAATAATCATAAAATGCCGCCTTAACTGAATTACTAACGATTAGACAATTAATCGATTATCTGATCACCATAAATGAATTAACAATAACTATTTTGATAATCAAGCATTTATTTTAGTCATGTTTTGTGCAAAAGGGCCAAACATTTGCTGGTCCCATCTTCTCCAATCAAAACATTTGAAGCTTTACTTTGTGGTACAGGATAGTAAACTGAATAACTTGGGTGTTGGACTGTTCGTTTGACAAATCAAAACAAACAAACAGGTATTTGAAGACATCACCTTGGAATTTGGGAAATTATAATGAGCACTGTCCTCTATTATCTGACATTCTATAGAAATAAAGAGGTTATCATTAATGGAGAAAATAATTAGCAGATTCATCAGCAATGAAAATAATCATTAGTTGCAGCTGTAACTGAGTTATTACCTTAGGCCTGACATTTGATCTGCAACAATCAGTCTCTTAATCAAATAGTTGATTCACAAAAGATTAATCGGCAACTATTGACATACTCGATTACTCATTTCCATTATTTTTCAAGCAAAAATGGCAACCATACTCCGGTTTCAGCTTCTCAAATGATGGGATTTGCTCATTTTCTTTATCATATCTGACAGTTCATTGAATATCTTTGGGTTTTGGTCATTGAGGACAACACAGTGGTCTCTGACAGATTGTGAATGGTTTTTCACTGCTTTTTATTATTGTATGGGCCAAACGATTCAGCGATTCATCAAGGATATAAAGGTTCACAGCAGCTTTAACTGGTTTAACTGGCAATCTTTCTGTAAGAAACGCCGTTTACTCCTCAACTAGGGTGTCCGTTTATCACAAATCAGGGACACGAAGTGAAGCAGAAGACCGAGACACCACTGAGAATAACTTGTTGACATTAGTTACCTGCTGCATGCGCAGTTTTCTCCTCCTTTCATACTCCTCTCTTATTATTCGAGCTTCTTCGTTAGGGCTCGGTCTTATTTTGGTCAATTTTCTCTTCATTTTCTCTGATTATGACGGCGGACATTTCCCAAACGTCAGGTAGCAGCTACGTTAAACGCTACCGTCACATCTTAGACGGACATACTTAGGAGACATTTAAAACGGTGAAACAAATGCAAATTAATCATAAAAATGCCAAATAAAATGCCTGAAAGAGACTAAATAAACCCCAGAACTTTTTGTTTATCACCTGAAATCCAACCGAAAAAGCAACTGAACGCATTTTTCCTTAACGTCATATCCGGTGGTTTAAACTGCCCGCCGTACCCATACCCGTCCCACGCGGAACAAAATCCTTCTTGGTTCCTACCCATGGTCTAAACAGGCTCCCACTCAAAATACCTGCCTAAAAATAAATTAAAGTAAAAACAATAACTTTATCTAAAAATTAAAACAATGTAAAGGAAAGTAACACGAAGCACCTAAAACTGGAACCGAGGAGCTAGGAGGCAGTAGAGTGCGCGCATCCCGGTGTAGCGAGCGAAGAATGAGTCGTATTTGGCGTTACTAGAAAATATACCACAACTCCAGTGAATAACCAGTTATACTCAGGACTCTAGTGAATAAAACGGGTAAGACTTACACGAATAAATTATTACATTGTGATTTTGAGATTTCTGTTTAACTCCGAGGATCTTTTTTTTCTTCTTTGAGATTAGCAAGGGGGTTAGGCTAGCTGGCCTGGCTAGCTAGACGCAGCACAGTCACACAATCAAAAGCAGCTAGTGCACACATTATTAATAAAAGTCATTTGTGCGGTTACTTAGGAAGTCGTATCTTAAATCTTAAGTGTTAAAGACAACCCTGTTCATTTAACAGATAAACCAGGATGTCCCGAATAGTCCGAAATAATCATAATCCAAAGTAGGATATCTGCAGGTATTGAAAATGCTTACAAAGCGTTCATCTCCTAAAAAAATGCTTTAGGAAATTAGTTAAAATCAAATTAAATCAAAGGCATTAAAATGTCCTAATTTTTTTTCGTGTTGAAATTAAAACCACAGCTGCAGAATTGCAGACCTTCATGGCCAGATACTGAATAAAAATACACAATATATGCATCAAAAACAGCATCAGAAAACAGTGTTCAGACAAAAGAGTGAACAGGTAAGAAACACACAGTATACAGAAATATGGTGTACCATTTTAAGAAAGGTTGGAGTGCAAGAAGAACTGGGCAAAATGGAAAATCTCCAGTACCATTGTTCCAGACCTCCGATGTTATGTAAGATACATATGTGGACCTTAAACTTTTTTTTTTTTAAATCCTTCCAACCATTTATCAACCAATGCTCTGTTGCTTATCAAGGTCCAGGTCATGTTAAATGATTAATTAATGATATTATTAGGAATTATACAGCTGGCTTTCATTGATATCTTTCTCACTTGGGTCAATATGACTATGAAACAGGTACTAAGTGGCATTTTATGTGGTATTAAATTTTTTTTTTTAAAGCCTGAGTTTAACTTGGTGAACCCTGCAGAAACCCTGTAACATAAATGACTGAATATGACAACTTAAGTTTGTGGTTTTTCTTTTTCAGGTTAGACATTTTCCAAAGTGAATCTGTGTTTACTCTTACTCTGCTCTTATTCAAACTGGCTTTAAAAAGTATCAAATTCTTCAGTTCAGGTTGCAGAGACCCACTTAGCTGAACTGCTTCGTGCTCCACTGTGTCTCAGACAGTCTGATGATTGAATCTCTCTTCTTGTCCTCCTCATCTCAGCCTTGTCGTCATGTCTGGTGGTCCAGCAGTGAGGGTCAGCATTGAGTCTTCCTGTGAGAAGCAGGTGCAGGAAGTGGCCCTGGATGGGACAGAGACATACGTCCCCCCTCTGTCAATGTCCCAGAACTTGGCAAAGTTGGCACAAAGAATTGACTTCAGCCAGGGATCTGACTCGGAGGAGGATGGGGTCGAGGGCGAACCCAGGGACCGGGAGTGGGGCAAGCAGGAGCAAGAAGAAGAGGAAGGTATTTTATGGTCAAGCGAACTCAGACATTTTTTAGAGTCAGAGCTAGATTCTGTTAATCTGACTGACACCAGCTGTGGCTGATCCATCACTGATTCACTAGAGCTCTCATGGTGCTACTCAGCTAAGTTCAGGTTTAAGCTATTATTACAGAGCAAGGGTCTCTTGTCAAGGTTCCCACAGGTCAATACATCTGTGGACTACTATAGATGACCGATGGATGGATGGATTCAAAACAAAATGTACTCTTATTTGATATAACAGAGTCATATGGATTCTGTTTTCTTCGGTAGAATAAGACCTGATTAGCGGTTTTCTTTACACAGGCACCGTGAAGTTTCAGCCATCTTTGTGGCCCTGGGACTCAGTGCGTAACAACCTGCGCAGTGCCCTGACAGAGATGTGTGTACTCTATGATGTGCTCAGCGTGGTGAAGGAGAAGAAGTACATGGCCTTAGACCCAGTGTCTCAGGATCCAACAGCTGGCAAGGTAAGTTGCTAAAGAATATCAGTATCAGCATCTACAGGAGGAGCAACATTGAATAAATATCTTATAGATAATATGCAAGTGTGTGTGGAACAATGAATAAATGTTCAAATATGATGACGGTCTTTGGTTTATATTTCTCAAGGTGATCTGTGCACCTTCTCTGGAAACCAGTTTGACACTCACATTTGCTTTCATCCACTGTCCATTCATAACAGCTTTTTCTTGCCCTTGTGCAGACCCCCCAGGTGTTCCAGCTGATCAGTAAAAAGAAATCCCTGGCCACAGCAGCGCAGCTCCTCCTGAAGGGAGCAGAGAAGCTCACTAAGTCAGTAGCAGAGAACCAGGAGAACAGGAGGCAGAGGGACTTCAACTCTGAGCTGCTGCGACTCCGCTCACAGTGGAAACTACGCAAAGTGGGAGACAAGATCCTGGGAGACCTCAGCTACCGGAGCGCAGGTGATAAGGCCTCTAGTGTATATTCAGGCAACTAAGAGAAACACAGACACACTTTTAAGGTGTAGTCTAACTCCAAGCTAATGTGTTTTGACTATTTACCCATGCAGGTTCCCTTTTTCCTCACCATGGCACATTTGAGGTGATCAAGAACACAGACATTGATCTGGACAAAAAAATCCCAGAAGACTACTGCCCCCTTGATGTCCAGATCCCCAGTGATTTGGAGGGATCTGCTTATATTAAGGTGAGAGGGAAACAAAAGATGGATCAACATGTCTCGCAACGATGGCACGTTCCATTTAAACACAGTCTCAAGGCACCAGGGAAAATTAGAGTTCGTTATGTACAAATAATGTGGCAAAGTAATTTATTTTCTCGTTTTATTTTTTGTAATTTCCATACTGCTGTCATCTGCAGTCTCTTGTATGTTTTTGAAGATTTCAGAAACATGTTGTTTTTTTAAATAGTCCAGCACTGTTTATGTCTTCAGGTGTCCATCCAGAAACAAGCTCCAGACATCGGTGATCTGGGAACCGTCAACCTGTTCAGGAGACTGCCAAAAACCAAAGCTGGTATGCTGCAACCGACAAGGACAGGACATTGCACTTCTTCCACCAGGCGTTAGACTTTTAAAACTGGTTTAGTAACTGTCTGAATCAGTAAATGTATCGTAACTCTGAAATTTCCCTTTTCTTCCTTCCTCCACATTTTTATCATCTTTCATCTCTTCGCGTTCCCCTCACCTGACCTCTCTTCTCCTCTCCGACCAGGTACGCAGCCATGGCATGTGAAGCTAGAGGCGGCTCAGAACGTTTTGCTCTGTAAGGAGATCTTCGCCCAGCTGTCCAGGGAAGCTGTCCAGATTAAATCCCAGATCCCTCACATTGTTGTGAAGAATCAGATCATCTCGCAACCCTTCCCAGGTCAGAACGCTCCTGACAACATCAAATACCTCAGTATAGATGGGGTCTTTGTTTTGTGGACGTCATCATGAGAAGATCCATATCTGTTGCATATTTAGTATCAAAGTACGCAGACTATGTGTCAATTTGTGGCTTTTTATACTCCTATACTGTAGGTGAAGTACGACCACTGCCAGCATCAGCATTAGCATTAGCGTGGTTTGATCACTACAGCCACTGCCCCTGCTATGTTCCATTAGTTCTACATTAGTATCATACTTTTAAAAGTGGACAATTGACATGTATATGATGGACATGGAGAACTGATGGTATGAAAACTTGTTCCAAAACAAGGGCTAAAACAACTTATTGGAAGAGCTGTTTCAGCAATTGTAGTTTATTCAGAATTCAATAGCTGATACAGATATTATGCTTCATATTTGCATTTTAATTACTTTTTGGAGAAAAAGGCAGAATTCTGTTAAGTGCTCAAACACTTTAAAGCATTAATCATCACTGGGCTCTGGAGTCAGCTTTGATTTTTTTCTTTTGTGCATGCAGACGTAAAACAAACATACTCATGCCTTGTTTGTTCCTGTGATCCCCCTTTATAGGTTTGCAGCTGTCCATCTCACTGTGCCACTCTACGGGAGAGAAGAAGAACCATCGGGCATCTCCGGAGAAACCCAAACCAGATGACCACCTTTACGTTCTGGAACACAATCTGCATCAAATGATGAGAGAGGTGAGGCGCTGTGTGAAGTCACTGAGTCTCTTCTGAAGAGTTATCAGCTCATCGCAGATATGTTGGTATCGGCGTATATGTCAGATGATAAAATACAGGAAATTGAAGTACAGAAATGCCAAATATAAGTTTTGAAAAAGTGTCATTCTGTCATACAGAAGTTACAAGTTTGCTCTAAAAAAAGTCCTGTATCGGTCGGGCTATACTGTCTAGAAATGCTGTTTACTGGGCTCAGCTGGAAACTTTTACACCCAGTTTGTGTTGTCTTCACAAGATGAAATTACAATCATAGGGGAAAGAAGAGAGAAAAAATAACTGGATGCCAAACTAAGATCAGAATATATTTTTAAATATAAAAATTATCACTATGATTTCAGTTTACATTTTATCTCCCTGTAATGATTCTATAAATAATACAACTAATAGTCTAATAGAATTCAGTGTTACTTCAGTTCAGTCTTTTTTGCCCTACATGGGAAATTTGGCAGACAACATTGTAAAAGCAGACAGACCATAGCAGACTTATCCATCAGCTCCTACGAACAGTTACTGCTGCTCTGCCAGGAGACATCCTGCAACCCATCTGAACCAGGATAAATACTACCCCAAATATATATAGATATATAGATATAGAGATATAGATATAGAGATATAGATATAGAGATATAGATAGATAGATAGATAGATAGAGAGATATAGATATAGATATAGATATAGATATATAGATAGATATAGATATATATATAGATAGATATAGATATATATATAGATAGATAGATAGATAGATAGATATAGATATAGATAGATAGATAGATAGATAGATAGATATAGATAGATAGATAGATAGATAGATAGATAGATATATAGATATAGATAGATAGATAGATAGATATAGATATAGATAGATAGATAGATAGATAGATAGATAGATATAGATAGATAGATAGATAGATAGATAGATAGAGATAGATAGATAGATAGATATAGATAGATATAGATAGATAGATAGATAGAGATAGATAGATATATATATATATATATATATAGATAGATAGATAGATAGATAGATATATATAGATAGATAGATAGATAGATAGATAGATATAGATATATATATAGATATATAGATATAGATATAGATAGATATAGAGATAGATATAGAGATAGATATAGATATAGATAGATATAGATATATATATATATATATATATATAACTATCATCAGCACACGTCTTTCACTTCATTCTTTATGGTTTAATTTTATCACTGCTCACTGCATTGAACAACCTTGTTTCTGTTACAGTTCCACAAGCAGCAGCTGAGTTCTGTGGTGATGCCGCATCCTGCTAGCGCCCCCTTTGGCCACAAACGCCTGCGCCTGGCGGGGCCGCTGGCCTACGACAAAGCTGAAATCTCCAGCTTGCAGCAGAGTGAGGGGCTGCTGGAGAAGATCATCAAACAGGCCAAACACATCTTCCTACGTAGCAGGTAACTTTACTTTTACCATCAATGATTTAATTAGGCGACTGTTATTAGACATAGTGGCAGTCATGGCATTGTGTCAAAACATTTTAAGCTGCAGTAATGTTAGCAGCCAATAAACATTCAACTATGCAGCTATGTATTACCACTGGAAACACTGTATGCAAATCCAAGCAGAAGTGACGGGTTTATTATCAGTCACAGTTTGCACCGGACATAACTGGAGCTCTTGCAAATGAGTGTGCAAATTTGGCTAACTTTGTTTTTGTTCATCATAGTTTGATCTCAGGAAACACAATAACAGAGTATCTGCAGGTCTTTAAGTGTTAAAATGCATTCAGATGTATTAAAAAGTATTAAATTTGTTTACAAAGTTCTGAAATATTGCTTCTAACCTTACATAGTCATTGATATTAGTTATAAAATGTTTTTTGTTTTTCTTTTGTGATTTTAGCAAACACTGGCTGAACAATCCTCAAGTATTTTGTTCCAGACCTTTAAACTTATGTAAAATATGTGGACCTTACATCAAAAACATTTTTTAATTGATTAATCAATTTACTGCTGCTTATCCAGGTCATCATAAAATGTATTTTAGGAATTATTATATGCTTCTGATAAGGACTGACAAAATTGTGAGATAAAAAAAATTGATGCACTCGGTAAATAGGTCTAGGCCTTATCATCCATATTGATTGACACTGATATCTTTTTTACTACGTTCATACTTTTAAACGTACTTTCATACCTACTGAAAATGTCTTAAGTCTTAAAATTAACTTTGTGAACCCTGCAGAAACCCTGAAAAGTCGATATCAATATTTTAAGTATTTTGTTAAGGCGGTGTGGACTGTATAATGCTAAATGAAGTCCTGTACTCTGTATCATTTTGCGTCATAATTCAGCACTATTAATCCTTGCACCTGTGATCACCAGGACGGCGCGGACCATCGACAGCCTGGCCAGCCGCATCGAAGACCCCCAGATCCAGGCTCACTGGTCCAATATCAACGATGTGTACGAGTCCAGCGTCAAGGTGCTCATCACCTCTCAGGGCTACGAGCAGATCTGCAAGTAAGTGGAAGAGATGAAGCAGGCAGGAGGAGAGGGAAGGATAAGGGAAGAGCCAGAGCAGAAAGGGGGACACAATATGTAAGATAAAGGAGAGAACCTGCGAATGCATTAATGAGCTGTTGTGAAAATCTGCAGGCCCTTTAATAAGTTTTCAAATTATGTGATTTGAAAGTCATGAAATGTAATTGGAAGCCTCCCATGTTTTTCAGCATGTTATACAGGCATATTTTTAATTTTGCTTTCAGTGTTACTGTAATCCAATTATAAAATTAGAAATAGTGACGGTCTTGCATGGCTGCTAAGCACAGGAAACAAAATACCGTGAGTTGTCTGCTTTTATGAGATGCATGTAAGCACGAGTGTATTTTAATTTGGTTTTTTTTTTACTCCCTCATTCTGTGTTTGGTCTTATTCTACTTGTTTGACATGCATGGCCATTCTCGGATAAGGTGTGACATGTTTTGTGCGTTTAGGTCCATCCAGCTGCAGCTGAACATCGGTGTCGAGCAGATCAGAGTGGTGCACAGAGACGGACGGGTCATCACACTGTCACACCAGGAGCAGGAGCTGCAGGACTTCCTTCTCTCACAGGTATCACAGCTGTCTTCACACACAGTTGGATCAAGGTGTTGTTACGTGAAGCTGTGTGCATGGCTGCAGATCCGTTTCGTATTGAACTCAAAACAGTACATGTCTCACAGATGATTTGTTTGTTAACTGTTGTCTGGCACTAGTTTTAACGGTTCTTCTTTTTGCAACTTTTTGTGTCACTTTTTAAAGTCGTTTATTCCTGCCCTGCCTGTGGCCATGTTGTGTTATTACAGATGTCGCAGCATCAGGTGCATGCAGTCCAGCAGCTGGCCAAAGTGATGGGCTGGCATGTCCTCAGCTTCAGTAACCATGTAGGCCTGGGCCCAGTGGAGAGCATCGGAAACGCCTCTGCTGTCACTGTTGCCTCTCCCAATGGAGAGTACGCCATCTCAGGTGAGGCGGGTGAGGTTGGCTCTGAGGGGAAAATGCTCGATAAACACTTCCCTGTTTTTTTACACTATTGTATTTAACTGTTGCTACAATAGTGCCTATGTATAATGATAAAGAAAGCATGATAATACATATTGTAAAGATCCAAGTAGGAAGGAAAAATCAATTTTCGGTAAAATCCATTATTAAACTTGTTAAAAATAGCTATTTGTGAAGCTTTATTGCTGCCATTGTGGTGTATTTTTGTTAGTCCACTAAATGCCAGATATTATCCAGTGCAACTAGACTGATAAGTAATAATGTCGATCCATTAGTGTCATTGGGTTTTTTTGTCAGTATCTCAGAATCAAACAAGGCTTCGTCCTTGACTCACCATGGTTCACTGACACTCAACCGTCACAGGGGGGAGAAAGGCATAAAAATTGTAAAACGACACAACTTCTGCTACCGACATGCGACCTGAGTCACCAGATTGAAACACAGCAGAGGTGGGACCTGTTGCAGTTTTAATTAGTGGGCTGTTGCTGTCCTTCTTCGTGGTAACAGGAGTAGAGTTGAATACAACCAGGTCTCACCCACGCTCTGATGGTTGTGGAAATTTTGAGAGAAGTAGGAAATCACTCAAGATCAAAGAGACAGGTTGATGGAAGCAAATCACAACGTTTCACCGCAAAATAAACTCCTGGAATGCATTATAAATTGAATTTGATAAGGTGATACTGAATATCCTCATAACCTTCAATTGCCAAGAGTCGAGTATGGATGTATTAACATAAGTAGATTTTGGTCACTAATAGAGTGAATGTGTGTATCTGTTTGTCTGTTCAGTGCGTAATGGCCCAGAGAGCGGTTGCAAAGTTTTGGTCCAGTTCCCCCGCAGCCAGACCAAAGAGCTGCCGAAGAGCGACGTCATCCAGGACGCCAAGTGGAGCCACCTCAGAGGGCCCAACAAAGAGGTGCACTGGAGCAAGATGGAGGGACGAAACTTTGTCTACAAGATGGAGCTGCTCATGGCTGCACTGACCCCTGTCCCTAGATCAAGCCTCCGTCTGCAGACTCCTCTGGCAGTGAACTAGACAAACAACAACTCCCACAGAGAATCAGCCACAAAGTATGTGTCACAAAGTTTGAAAGGGGTAGAAGCACATAGGTTTTGCAGCCTTGATACTGGCCCCTCTGTTGATAATGTGACTTTTCCTTCCCTTAAACTTATCCAACTCAAGGAATTTTCAAACACTGAATTTCCGCCTTTAGTAGTGTCTGCTGCCTTCTCTGTTTTTGATAATGTAAGGTGTGGAGTTTATGTACAGTATACCTCAAACAATTTGATACAAAATAAAAAGCAACGTCTATTGTATGTATTAGTGTTGATTTGTCATATCATAAGAATAAAGCTATGAATGAAATGTTTTCTGAGAACTTCTGGTTGTAACACTTCAATGTATATTTATTGAGATGAACGAGTTTCTGCCTTTTTACTTTATCGGCTGATTTGAGCATTTTGCAAAAACTGACTTTCTTCTCAGTCTGATTTATCAGTTTTAATAAGTTTTAGTTCTACCAGAAGGGTGAAAAATGCCAAAGTCATACGGAGTATATTACACACTTTTCAAAATGAGTGTGTAACAATCTTCACTCTGATATCTGAAAAGTAGGGAATTCTCACTGCATCTGGGGTCTTATACAAACTAACTGCAGTATAATTCAATGTTTTCCCAAAGCCTGATTCAAGTTTGGATGATTGTTGTGAAAAAGCCACAAGTAAAAGAAAATCACACAATTCATCTGCTTAGACAATAAATACAGTATGTATTTTTCTCCCAATGGCGTGAGTGACATATTTACATTCAATCCTGTGTCATCAGAAGTGAGCAGTAAATGCATGTGTTTTCAATGCAAAATGTAAAAATAATACAGTTTTTCAAAATTGACACACCATCCCCTTTTGAGTAAAAAAAAAAAAAAAAAAAGACAAAACAGTTATGTACACAACACCTAAATTTTAAAAAGCAGTCCTTGTGTTGCAGCACTGATGAATAGTCTCTGGTGAAAGAACTGCCAGACGTCCATCAAAGAGGCTGAAGCTCTGTTGCATCATTTTCTGTGTAAAGGAGGAAATTAAACTTTGTCAATATAGAAACTGTTCAACAGAAGTGCACAGACCTTTGTACTCAACACACCCATACTGATACACAACACGTAACTCCAACCCACATTCACACATTTCACACAAAGCAGCAGAAAGAGTAAACTACCAAGTGCAGGGTTTATATTAAATGTTTTAATTATGATCCTGCATACAGTATAATATGTGTGTTTAAAAGATATTTATCCATTATCTAGAAAAGTAGCTACTTTAGTAACTCCCATCAAGTAGTGAAGTTTATCTTTTGAGTTTGATCCTTGGTGTAAAGTTCATCACGCAGGTGTTTCATAAAACTGACATCTTTGTAGAGGTGCATGTACTTCAGAGACTTATTTTTCATGTTGCTTTACCTGGCATCTGTGTCCTGCATCTCCATGCCACTATCCTCCTGTAGGCCTTGTCTAGTAGCCAAACGGCGAGCATGAGAAGGGCAGCCAAGCAGGCCAGTGCTAAGGCAGAGACAGACAGGTACTGAAGATCCTCGTAAAGCACCTCTGGAGGACAGGGACACAGGAGCCAAATCATATTTACTTCAAAAGGTACTTAAGACAAAAATGCCTTGGGCACAGACAACTTTCCAGAGATGTAATCACCAAACAAACATGTAAATAATACAGCTTGTGTACAGCGATGAGGCGATACAGCAGCAGGAAGATAATTACTGTGTTCAAGTGTTAAGAAATGTAAGAAATAATTCATCTTCTGTCACGATCACAAATAAAATCTTACAAAAAATATGTACACAATAAATTTAACTATTTTTACATCTTCCTTTAAACTCTAAAATCTGACAGATAAATGCTCATGTTGTTTACTGATAAATAAAGATAAACTACAGGTCCCTGCTTTAGGATCAGAAGGGCACATACATACTACTATGTTCAAAATGTCATTCCAGACTTATCACTAGCTTCACAGATATTGGTGTTTTTTTTTCTTTTTCTGTTTTTCACCTTTTATTTATTCAGGGAAGTTTGACTGAGAGCCAAGCTCTCTTTGGCGGGAACGTCTTTGACCATGTTCAAAACAGTTATACACACACTTAGGTCTGGAAGCAACAACTGCTACCACAATTCTGGTGAGCAAGGCACACCCGTGGTCAGTCTGCCTAAATGGAGCTTAAGACTGTGACTGTTATTTCACATTTGAATTAGGACAATCGATGTTTGGCAAATTGTTCCTAATTGATTCTGTTGAGAAACTATCTGGCACGTTCCTGCCGTGTTTGCTCAAGTCTGATTTGCTGTTGCTTGAATTAGGCAGAAGGTATAAGAGTGTGAAAGCAAGCATTGCTGATTTCCTTAAAGCCATGACTCTAGGCTGTTAGTGTCAAAGAAAATGTAGCAGTCTTGTTCATTTGCTTTAGGAATAACCTACACAGACGCCCAGATTCAACTCACCGTTCACTTTCAGGACAAACCCAGCATCCTTGCTGCTCCCGCCCGTTTCTGTAACAGTGACCACGTAGTATCCGGCATCCTGCAGCCGCAGGTCGGACAGGCCCATAGAGCCATTGTTGTAGGGTTTCACTCGGCTGCTATAATCCACCGTTATGTCAGTGTACACCCCAGGCTCCCAAGTCCCTATGGTGCGGCTCACCGCTCCTGACATAAAGGTCCATTGTATGGTGGGGATCCCATTGCAGGTAACATCCACTGAGAAAAACACATCCTCCTGCACTGACATGGTGAGGCTCCTCCGGGGAGAATGGATGGAGATAGCTCCAACTTCAAAAGTGAAAAGAATGAAGCGATGTGAAGATACAGAGTTTAGATTCACTGTGAAATAACTTTCAAATGCAACACATTTCTAAGCGATATACGAAGGGAACTGGACTTCCTTATATTAAGGTGTTAACGACAAAGAGGTGAAATGCCTGGGACTCCCCCGACCAGTCAGCAATACATACAGAGATATGTAGATGTAAATACATACAAATGCAGTGTTAACAAAGAGGCAGAATATCGCTATAGGTAGATATGTAGATATAGCACACTGCATGATAAACACCTTTACCTTTCAAACATTTAGCTAATGTTCAACCTTCATCCAGGTATGATAATAATTACAGCAGAAACATTTCAGCCTATGATGCAATACAGCTCTATAAAAAGAAAATGTTTCACCATGACACAGTAAGTCATGGTGAAACACCGTCGCTCCTTTGCACAAATTCCATGTGCAGTCAGACATGAGCCATTCTGTTAGTTTCTCTCACAAATTACAAGCTGCTTGCTGAAGGAATGAAACATGTCTAAAAAGCAGAGAATTACTACTGTGGGTTCAGCCAATAGTATTGTCCTCGTCTGTTTTGGCTGAGCCTCATCAAATATTTTCACAGGAGTTTCAGTGGGGGATCTGGTTCTGCTGGTGGTGTGTTTGCTTAATGAAACACAGGTAAAGAATTCCACCTGAGGATACCAGTGCTGAGTAAGAAACGAGTGGGAAGAAGCGCCTGTCCTTTTATTCAGACATCACAGTGAAAATGATGATAAAGAAATAAACCCCCGTGACATACATATAAAAATTCTTGCCAAGGTTTCTGCCTGAAAGAACCTATTCAATAAATGCTTTTCAGAGCCGTAGTAATTCACGAGCCAATCACAGCTCTAATGTTTTCTTGAAAAGAAGCTGGACATGGTGTTATTATTCTGTGCAGCTTGACTTCCATTTGGAATTGCCCCAGTTACTGCTCTTTCCCCTTTCCTCTGGAGTTTCTTGAGGACTGAAGTTTTCTCAAGTGTACTGGGACTCTGGTTGCACTCCAGGACTGTGTGATGGTTACTGTGTACATGACCGTGTTGATTTTCTTAGTTTCTGGTATGCAAGTTAAGAAACAGAACCTGAGAAAATGCTTTGAGTTTTATCTCCTGCCAGTTTCTCAGTGTGCATTTAGTCCTGAACAAACAGAGGATTGCCTTATAAGCATGTTCTCAAACACAGCAGCCAAATACGTCAGTTCACTGGGGAAAGACCGAATTATAAAGATGTGTTGGATATACTTACCTAGGTCACAAATATATAATGTGATGCTGAGAAACACAGCGACATCTTGTACATCCCAGAGCCTGAAATGACGCATTAGAAGCCCAGACCCATTGGTCAAACTGCAGTAGAAGAATCTCCTCCAGGTTATTTCACATTCTGAAACGTTCTCCTCTCTAGTTTTCTTCCTCCACACTACAGCCTTTTCTCGTTCCAGAGGTTTCCTCTCCCACTGTACTTTTTACAGGCATGGGTGTGTGTGTGAGTGGCCGTCACAGAGGTGCTTTAGTTCCCCTCCTCCCTCAGGTCTGTGCCGGATTTCTCTTCCTACCTGCGCAAGTCACGAAGCCAGCCCACACCTATCAGACAGGTTCAGCCAGTGATTACAGAGCAAACACATACTAAGTGTTATGTGATCACACACATACACATACTTGAGGGAAGAGAGCTATAGAGCAAACACACATACTGTATATCCTTCTCAATTTACTCACTGGCCTCCGCCCATCAAACACTCACCTGCGTATACCCAGACACACTGAGGAAAAGATGAAACCAGGAAAGGTATTATCAGCCAAAATGCATGCTGTGACACACCTGGTAAAACGTGTCATACAGGAAGTGTGTATTCACAGATATGCACCAAGAAACACAAACACACAGTGAACACAACCACGGTGAACTGACATTTCATCTTCTAAGGCAGCTTAGAAAGCTTAGTATAAACTGCCTCATTCTGATTTCTATTTTTTAAAACACCTTTCTCTATCAGCATCATGCTTGGGATCGGACAAATAAATTTGACAGGCTTATCTCAGTATAGAAATTATTTAAAATTATTTCAGACTGACAAAAGCATCTCTGTGTTTCTCATCAGCTTCGCAAAACGCTTATTTCCGAATTAATGTAAAAAAAATCAAATAAAATGGAAATCAGAAGACCCTGTCCCAGTTGGAATGTGGACTGTGGAAAATTAATTATTACATATGACTAGAAGAAATGACATTGATAGAGAAACAAGGGTACAACCTTTTAGAAGATATGGCAGACTTTCGTTTATTATATGAAAGACATTTCCTCTGAACCAGACTGACGGTGTTTCTGTATGAATTTTATTTCACCATGTTTTATCATGCTAATACTGTCATGAAAATGTTTATTTTTATTTTAGTCTCGTTTTTGTCTTTTCTTTTACCTTCCTTTCCTTTGCTGCATTTGGTTTTCTGTGCTTCTTGTGTCGTTGCTTTACATGTAAATAATCAATTTTGAAAATGAAATACAATATTTAAAAAAGCTTCAGTTGTGTGAATCATTTAAAAAAAATATTTTTTCTTGGTGGAGTCTGATTTTGTATTAACAAAAAAATATATAAATGAGAAGAAAAATTTGTTTACATAAAAATCGCTAGCTATGCTAACCTTGATCTTTTGAGCTGATTGAGCTAGCTTGAATTTTAATTTTAAAAGAGTTTAGAATTGAATTGATTTTGGCCACTTTCGGATAATTTGTTGGTTACATAAATGTTTTCACTGGTTGTAAATTATATTTTATGTTTTGTTCGTGGAAATATTTCATACTTAATGTCCATGTAGCTAGCGCATTAGCATTGTTAAAGCTTTACGTGAGTCTACGTCCGTTCGGTTACGACATCGTTACGTCCCACTGCTGTTTGTCACTGGCGCACTTGGTAAGTAAACAGAGTCCAAGACAGCTTCTTGAAAGTTTATTTTTACTTTCTACCTCAACAAATCTTTTAGATAGAAATATGCTTTAACTTTTCAAAAAATAATTATTGAGAAGCAAAAGTGCTGTCAGCTTTTTTGGCGTGTTTCACCGCAATAACCATATTTTAATTTACGATAGCGCTTAGCAAAGGTCACGCTAGCAGCATGCTAAACTTAATTTTACGGTTTTATGCTAATATGTTCACTTTTGGGAAGGAAAAAAAAACTCGTCTCAATACCTGAAAGAAATGAGGCATAGTAACTTTATTTATTTATCTATAAGTCTATAATATGAATCCATGTCACAGCATTTACATCTTAAGGCAATTTACAATGTTCTCCTAAACGGGCCTGTAAACGACGTTAAGACTCAACCATTAAATAAAACCACAGGGAACAGTAACAAAACACACCATAGTTTAGTCCAGACTTACTTCCAGACGGTCTGACGGCGAGTTAACTCATGGGTACTTCACCTCCAAGTCCTGTCGTGATATTTGTTCAATTGCACGACTTAATTCAGCATTTGAAATTAAGGAGATAGTATATAGTGGCAGCTAGTTCACTGTTGTATGAATTTTGTTGTCCATGAAACGTCCGCTTTTTAACTGCACCATCCTACATTTGACAAAGCTGTTTGTGAGTGGCGATGTGGAGGCAGGATAACGTCGTTTTGACTCTTACGTGACACTACTGGTATTTGTGTTGAAGTTGTGGGACTCGTCAAAACCGTTGCTTCACACTTTCTTTTCCTTCTAACGGGAAGATCTTCACTCTAGAATTGTACGTAATGACTTGACAAGGAGACTCAGTGTTTTACCGTTTGACATTACTGGCTTCTTGTACATTATGTCAGCGGAGTAGTAAATTCTTCTTTGCTAGCAGCAAAGCAAAGCATGGTAATAAACTCAGTTGTCAGTTAATGAGGGACACGTAGCTGAAACTACTGCAGTCCGATACCACAGTCCTGCGATAAATGCTCTCTTCATGTAGGTTTCATTGTTCAGCTTTTGATGAAACTGTGTTAGAGATGTGTTGATTCAACTGTATGATCATTGTGGAGCCGCTGACCTGCATTGCGATACGTTGACAGGCGTTCCTATTATTTTTCCACCCCTACTCAAATCACTGCGAGTAAGCTAAACGACACACACCTGTTTGTATAATGCGGCAAAGTT